>NW_024055448.1:0-59937 GCF_902713615.1 Scyliorhinus canicula
GTGTGAACATGCTGGTGTTTGATGAGGTTCGATGACAGAGCAAATCCCTTCCCACACACGGAGCAGGGAACTGGCCTCTCACCTGTGTGAACATGCTGGTGTTTGATGAGGTTCGATGACAGAGTGAATCCCTTCCCACACACGGAGCAGGTGAATGGCCTTTCCCCAGAGTGAATACGTCGATGAATTTCCAATTCAGATGGGTAATTGAATCCCATACCACAGTCCCCACATTTCCACGGTTTCTCCATGGTTATTGACAGGTTATCAGGTGTAGGTGGGATACAGATTTGAGGTCACTATCTGATCAGCCGTGATGTTATTAAATGGTGGAACAGGCTCACGGGGCTGAATGTCCTCTTTCTGCTTCTTGATTCCTTTGGTACGAATGTCCTTATGTCTCTCCAACTTGGATCATCAGTTGAAGCCTGAGTACGGTGTCTCCCTGATGTAAATGCTGCAATTTAATTTCATGCTGTGTGATTGGTTAAAGCTCAGTTCCAGCTAACTGTGGAAAATTACTTAGATGTCTGTGTCTCGGTGCTTTTCCAATCACAGTGATTTTTGAAATTTATTCCAAAAGGCAAAACAGACAAACATTTCTCCTTCCACGTTGAAAGGCCGGTCCTGATGAATCAAGTGACTCTGTCAGATCTCGACATGATGTTTGCATCTGCAAATATTCTGTAAAAGGAGATTACATTGAATTATTGTGAATATGTAAGACATAAACAGGCCATTCTGTCACAGATTCTGCTGCTGTCAATACTCGGCACACATCTCCGACTGTCACACCTATCAAATCTCAGCCTTTCTGCTGATTTTCGATTCCATTTTCTCTCATGTGCTTGTCCTGTTTCCTTTTGGAAACATCTCAGCACTTTCCTCAACTCCTTTCCATGGTAATGAGTTGCACATTCTGAACCTGTGATAAATAATGTTGTCCGTATTGTCCACTTGGATTTATTCGTAACTATCTTGTATTTACGACTTGTTTGTTGAAATGAAACAAAATGAAAATCTTTTATTGTCACAAGTAGGCCACAAATGAGGTTTCTGTGAAAAGCCCCAATCCGGCACCTGTTCGGGGAGGCTGGTACGGGAATTGAACCGTGCTGCTGGCCTGCCTTGGTCTGCTTTCAAAGCCAGTGATTTAGCCCAGTGTGCTAAACCATGATCAATCTCTCACATCGTCCCCCGCTCCATTTAATCTTTCCTGAGAGCTGTAATCTCTCATGTTACAAAAGTCATCACTGTTGATGCAGGATAGAATTCACAAAGAGACAAACCTTTCAGTTGGGTTCAGTTTGTTGTGTGCAAATTTTCCAATTCTAACCCCCTGTCAAAGGAGTTTACAAAAGCCATCACTGTCAGTCCAGGATAGAAATTCTGAACAGGCAATTCGAGTTTCTCCGGAACATTTTTTCCTCTCCTATTCCCCCAAAGCTGTAAATCCCAGTCCCATACACTCTCCCTCCTCCCTGGGCTGAAATCAAAATTCATCTCACCATCTGCACCATTTCTTTCCTCCACGCCCAGTTTTCTCCCTCCCTCTCCTCTGCCTGGGTTCAGTTCTCCAGCTCCTGTCTGCAGACTGACAATAAAATCAATGGGTCTTATTTGGGGGTTTGGGGCCTCCAGCGGGTGTATGTGAATCCTCCCCGCCCACCTGCCAGGGTTTCCTTCCTTGGCAGAGATCAGAGTCCTCATTGATTTGAGTGCAAAGTGTAAGCTCTTATTTATTATCCCCCATCCTGTGATGTGAACCACCCTCCAGTGTGTGAAGCAGGATGGTGCCCGTTAACCTGGGCCTGTTCCCGGGAGGGAGGGAGAAGCTTCGCAGCTGCAAACCAGGGAGCTGACAATGATGGTGAAGGGTTTGCTCCAGCTCACAATGCCCGGGGACTGATTGACGGCGGGTGCGGACCAATAGGAAGAGTGGGCGGGGTTGGAAGACCAAACGAGAGCGGCTGGTCCTGCAGCCAATCAGAGTGAATGGGAGGCGGAGCAAAGCCGGGGCTCTCGCTCCCTCCGCATGCGCCTGGCCGCCCGGGCCTATCTCGGGAAAAGCCCGAGTAATGTTCGCCGGTTCAACTGCCGTATCCGAGCTTCGTATTCGGAGCTTGGGCTGCACGGAGCGTTTATGAAACCGCCCGACCCATCCGCCGGCTCCATTACTCCCTCATCACTCACCCGAGCGGGATCTGCCCAACGCATTATTTCCAACCAACCACCTAAATCCTCAGCTATCATCGGTACTACGCATGCTCCAGCTCACGTGGGAGACCTGGGCTCAACCCCGCCCCTCATTCACTCCAATTAGTTGGAGGATCCGCTTCAACCTCTCGGTCCTCCTGTCCACCCCTCTCTTTCTATTGGCCTAGAGCTGCCGTCAATCATTCCCTTGGCATTGTGAGCTGGAGCATGCGCAGTGCCGATGCTGGACTCGGCCGGGAGGTTTCACTGAAACCCGGTGGAGGTTCCAAACCCCAATAAGAAGTTTCCGGGCCCGGGTTTGCATCGAGCGGGGGGACAGCTGCGGCCTGCTCCCGGTGACAGGCCTGAGTTAACGGCCGCCGTCTTTATAGAGGCTGCAAACCCGCAGGGGGCAAAACATCAAAGATAGAGTTTGTTGTGAAACCAATGGGATATTGTAAAACAGAAGGTCAGGGTTACAGTCAACAACAACAACTTTTATTTATATAACACCTTTAACACCATCCCAGTCAACTTCACAGGAATATTATAAAACAAAGTGAGACACCCAGCCACAAAAGGAGATATTAGGGCATGTGACCAAAAACTTGGTCAAAGAGGTGACTTTTAAAGAGTCTGAAAGGAGGTAAGTGAGGTGGAGAAAGGTGGAGATGGGAAGGTTTAGGGAGGGAATTTAAATCCATGGCGGAGTAATCAGAATCGGGGGTGTGCAAGAGTCCAGGATCAGAGCTGTGCAGATATCTCAGGGGGTTGTGGAGCTGGAGAAGATGACAGACACAGGGAGTGACGAGGCCATGGAGGGATTTGAAAACAAGGGTGAGAATTGAATGGGAGCGAATGCAGTCTCGGAGCACAGGGATCATAGGGGAAAGGAACTTGCTGTGAATTAAGACATGGGTAGCAGACTTTTGGATCGCTTGAAGTTTCCAGAGGTAGAATGTGGGAGAGCAGCCAGGTGTGTAATGGAATTGTCGAATCGGGAGGTGACAATGGTAAATTGCCTTAGTATCTAAAAAGGTTAGGGGGGCTTACGGGGATAGGTGGAGGTGTGGGCTGAGCTAGGGTGCTCTTTCCAAGGCCCGGTGCCGACTAGATGGGCCGAATGGCCTCCTTCTGCACTGTAAATTCTATGAGGTCAGAAGGTCATATTGGATCAAGTGTGAAACCAAATTTACAGAGACTGGCTAAGTCTCAGACTGTTGCCAGGCAGAGGGATGGAGTCGGTACGTGAGGAATGGAGATTGGAGCAGGGACCGAACAGTGGATTCAGTCATCTCCATATTTGATTGAAGTTATTTAGTCAGCAGGAAGAGAACCAGAATGAGCCCTAAGTCTGATATCCGGTATAACTTAGTTTGAGAGGGAGAGGAAAAACAAAGGAAACCTTGGAAGATTTGGAGAAACGAGTTTCGCGATTGCTCATCAAGTCTCCACACAGTCAGTTCTGGACACAAGGTTCACCTCTGTTATTCTATTTGGTCAGTCAGAGTGATTCAGATTAATGTCTGTCACAAGTCATGAATGAAGTGATTTATAAAGCATATTCTTACCACTAATTATATAACTTTGGTAAAAAGATACAGAAATAATAATCTAATACTTTATTTGGATTTCAGCCCCAGGGAGGAGGGAGAGTGTGTGGGACGGGGAGTTACAGCTCTAGGGAAAGAAGAGAGACAAAAATGTTCCCCAGAAACTGGAATTAACTGTTCTGAATTTCTATCCTGTACTGATAGTGTGGCCTTTGTAAACTCCTTTTACAGGGCATTAGGAGAGGATTTTCAGACAGGAAACACAAACCAAATATCACATTAAGATCTGACAGCGTCACTCAACTGAGCAGGACCTGAATATCCTCAGACTATAAATTGGAATGAAAAATGTTTGTTGTGTTTGTGGGAAAATATTTCAAACATCAGTGTGACTGGAAAAGCACCGAGACACACACGCACCTGAGTGAGTGTGTTCCAGTGAACTGACTGTGGAAAGAGCTTTAACCAGTTACAGCCTGAAAAAACACACCATTCACTAAGGGGAGAAACCATACACATGTTCTGTGTGAGGACCAAGCTTCACCTGATTGTCTAAAGAGGAAACGGAAAAAGACACTGACTCCATGGAGACACCGTGGAAACCGTGGAGTATGATTTTCGCTCGGGGGGTTTCCAAAATGCGAGAGGTCCTGGGTTAATATCCCAGATGAGCTCTGCAAAGTGCTTGACTGGGGAGGTGATGATGTAGTGGTATTGTCACTGGATGAGTAATCCTGAGACCCAGCACAATTCTCTGATAATTCAGGTTCAAACCCCACCACGGCAGATGCTTCACTGTGGCTTGTATTTGAACTTGAATCCAGTAAATCAGGGAAGCACAGTGGTTAGCACAGTTGCTTCACAACTCCACTGTCCCAGGTTCGATTCCCGCTTGGGTCACTGTCTGTGCGGAGTCTGCACGTTCTCCTCGTTTCTGTGTGGGTTTAGTCCGGATCTCCAGTTTTCTCCCACAGTCCAAAGATGTGCAGGTTCGGTGGAGTGGCCATGCTAAATTGCCCTTAGTGTCCAAAAGGGTTAAGTGGGGGTTACGGGGATAGGGTGGAGGTGTGGGCTTGAGAAGAGTGCTCTTTCCAAGGGCCGGTGCAAACTCGATGTGCCAAATGGCCTGTTCTGCACTGTAAATTCTATGATTGTGGAAGTTGGATGTTAAACAGTTTTGTGAAAATTGGGTCAAAGGAGCAAAGGGTAAGTCTCACAGACAAGATGAGCTCTCAGAGAGCATGATGGGAGACAGCAGGAAAAGAGGAGAAAGATGTGAGTTCAGAATTTGGACAAGAAAGGTCTTTGAGGCAGTTTTACTGAGTGGTTTAGTGGAAGAGGAGCTGTAGAATCAGATGATCGGATTGTTTCAATGGGTGAGGTTGTCCAGTCCCACAGATCTCTCAGTTTGCTGTCCCAGTTCATTGGTTGTCTCATTGGGTTCACTGTAGGCCTCCTGGGGTCTGTGGAAGAACTCCCGGAGCCTCATTCACCTGATGATTTCCCTGGAGCGGAGAAACTGCAACATCTTCTTCGCAGCCTTCAACACGTCATCGATGAAAATGAATATCTTACCAAGGCCATCCCCACTACTTTCCTTCAACCAACCGCACAACCTCAGTCCATTGATTGCAGCAACATATCCAGCGTTCAGGAGAACAGCGACCATGACACCACACAACCCTGCTGCCATGGCAACCTCTGCAAGACGTGTCAGATCATCAACATGGGTACCAGCATTTCACGTGAGAACATCACCCAACCAAGTATGCGGTATCTACTTGTGCGACTCGGTCAATGTTATCTCCCTCATACGCTGCAGCAAAGGATGTCCCGAGGCGTGGTACATTGGCGAGGCTACGCAGACGCCGCGACAACAGACGAACGGACATCGTGCAACAATCGGCAGGCAGGAATGTTCCTTTCCAGTCAGGGAACACTTCAGCTGTCAAGGGCATTCAGCCGTTGATCTTTGGGTAAGTGTTCTCCAAGGCGGCCTTCAGGACTCGCGACAACGCAGAATCGCCAAGTTCCGCACACATGAGTACGGCCTCACCCGGGACCCTGGATTCATGTCACATTACACGTGCTTGCGGAATCCTACCAACTGTCCTGGCTTGAGACAATTCACACACCTTGAACCTGTGATTATCCCTCTCTCCAGTCGCACCATATGGATCTGTAAAGACTTAATTACCTGCAAAGACTCGCATTCAAAGTACCATTTTGCATCATTGAATTTTTCTACATATAGAACATAGAACATACAGTGCAGAAGGAGGCCATTCAGCCCATCGAGTCTGCACTGACCCACTTCAGCCCTCACTTCCAATCCTATCCCCATAACCCAATAACCCCTCCAAATATTTTTGAACACTAAGGGCAATTTAGCATGGCCAATCCACCTAACCTGCACGTCTTTAGACTGTGGGAGGAAACCAGAGCACCCGGTGGAAACCCACGCAGACACAGGGAGAATGTGCAGACTCTGTACAGACAGTGACCCAGCGGGGAATCGAACCTGGGACCCTGGCGCTGTCAAGCCACAGTGCTATCCACGTGTGCTACCACGCTGCCCATGTGCGTTTGTGGAACCCACATCTTCATTCACTGAGGAAGGAGCTGCGCTCCAAAAGCCAGTGATTCGAAACAAATGTGTTGGACTTTAACCTGGTGTTGTAAGACTTCTTACTGTGCCCACCCCAGTCCAACGCCGGCATCTCCACATCATAAATTAGAAGCATTTAGAATGAGAATGATGTGTTGCTTATATTTGACCCCTCTGTGTTTTGGTGTGAAACATTCTGCAGCCTAAATACCGTTCATGTATAAGAAAGGAGGGGTGACAGCAAATCCGCACTGAGCCTGGATTTCCTCATTTCTCTGAGTGATTTTTCCTGATTCTCTATCATTAAGGCCGAATCTTTCATAAATGTGGTTCAGTTCAATCTCTGCCATTTCCTCAAATTCAGTTACAGTATTGTTTGTGTCTGTCTCTATGACCACACATTACCATTAAACATGTTTCGGATGGTGATTAAAATATTAATCGGTGGATGGGGGGTTCCAAGTATGGCGGCGGGCGGGGGTGGGAAAGGTGGGTGATATGTTCCTGGAAGGGAGCTTTGCGAGTTTGAGGAGCTTGGAGGAGAAATTTGGGTTGGTAAGGGGAAATGATTTTACATACCTACAGCTGCGGGACTTTGCTCGTAGACAGGTCCCATCTTTCCCGCGCCTCCCGCCAATGGGGATCCTAGACAGAATAGTCTCTAAGGGGGAAGAAGGGGAGGGTAGAGTCTCGGTATTTATAAGGTGCTCATGAGGGAGGAAGGGTCCCAGACAGAGGAACTGAAACTTAAATTGGAGGAGGAGCTAGGTGGGGAAATGGAGGACGGCTGTGGGCAGAGGCCCCGAGTAGGGTAAATTCGACCGCGACATGTGCTAGGCTCGGGCTGATTCAATTTAAGGTCGTTCACCATGTGACGGGGGCTCGGATGAGCAAATTCTTTGGGATAGAGGACAAATGCGCTAGGTGCGCGGGAGGACCAGCGAACCAGGTTCACATGTTTTGGCCATGCCCTAAGCTGAGGGGGTACTGGGAGGGATTTGCGGGGATCATGTCCCGGGTGCTAAAAACAAGGGTGGCGATGAGACCAGGGGTGGCAATTTTTGGGGTTTCGGAAGACCCGGGAGTTCAGGGGGAGAAATAGGCCGATGTTTTGGTCTTTGCTTCCCTGATAGCCCGGCGACGAATACTATTGGCGTGGAGGGACTCAAAGCCCCCAAAGACGGAGTTGTGGCTTGCGGACATGTCGAGTTTCCTGGGTATGGAAAATCTTAAGTTCGCCTTGAGGGGATCTGTACAGGGGTTCGCCCGGAGGTGGCAACCATTTATTGACTTCTTTGCGGGAGAGTGAGCGTCAGCAGGGGGTGGGGAGGGGGGGGGGAGGAAAGTAGAGTACAGTAGGAGGGAAAATACGGCGGGTAGTACTGGTGGGAGAGGAGCGGGCTTGTGCAGTATGTTACGATTGAAGTATTGAAAGTACATGGATGTTTGCACATTTTTGCCTTTTTTGCTTTCTTTCTGTTGATGTCTGTAGCTGTTTACAAAGCCAAAACTACCTCAATGAAATTGTTTATTTAAATAAAAATATATATTAATCGGTGTCTATAACGCCATTAAATTCTTTTGTGAACTGAGCAAACTGCCAAGATCCGCACTTTGTTTTTTCATGTATGGAACGATCTGTCTGGATTGTACGCAGAACAATACTTTTCATTGTACCTCGGTACAAGTGATAATAAACCAATCCAATCAAAGAGACAGTTTCTTACTTGTCTTCAAATTGAAAAGTGTTCTTAAAAATTATTCATTCATGGGAGGTGGGCGTCACTGGCTGGTCCAGGAATTGCTGCTCATTCCAATTGCCCTTGAACTGCGTGTCTTGTGAGGCTATTTCAGGGGGCATGTTCAAGTTAACCACAACGTTGCTGTGGATCTGGAGTCACGTGTAGGCCAGACCACGTCAGAAGAGCAGATTTCCTGAAGTACATTAGTGAACCAGATGGATTTTTACAACAATCGACAATGTTATCATCAGACTTAATTCAGGACTTTTATTCAATTTCAATATCTATCACAGGCAGATTCAATCCCAGATCCCCAGAGCATTAACCTGGGTCTCTGGTTTACTTGCCCAGTAACAATACAGGGCAGCACGGTGAGTCAGTGGTTAGAATTGCTGCCTCACAGCCCCAATGTCTCAGGTTCGATTCCGGTTCTGGGTCACTGTCCGTGTGTAGTTTGCACATTCTCCCCGTGTTTGCGTGGGTTTCGCCCCCACAATCCAAAGATGTGCAGGGTAGGTGGATTGGCCTAGCTAATTTGCCCCTTAATTGGAAAAAAAATAATTGGATACTCTAAATTTTTTTTTTAAAAATCAATACCATTCCACCACTGCCTAGCCCACATATTCTTGACAGGATATAATGTCTAATGCTGTGTTCTGTGATCTTGTCTTGCAAGGATTCTACAGAACTGCTGGTGACTTTATTAATGGAGTAACTTCTCAAAATTATTGAGTAATTAATTTTTGCAAACAAATTCTGATAGCTCTGCAGTCTCTGGAAACATTTTGGTTGGTCGTGTTATTTTTTGAAACAAAGATCTAGGGCGAGATTCTCCCAAAACGGGAGAAATCGTAAAGCTGCCGTAAAACCCGGGCGGGTTTTACGGCAGCGCGCCCCTTCCCCACGGGGGACCGATTCTGGTCCCCGGTCGGGGCTAGCAGCCCGACGCCGTAGGCTCCGGCAAGACGGGCTTAACGAAAATCGTTAAGCCCGCTTACCGGAGTTAGCGCCGGCTGACGCGTCATATGACGTCAGCCGCGCATGCGCAGTTTGGAAGACTCCAACCCGCGCATGCGCGGGTGACGTCATCGCGTTTTTGCGCGAAACCCGCGCATGCGCGGGCCGGGTTGCCCCTCAGCCGCCCCGCGAATGGATACTGCGGGGCGGCGGAAGGACAAGTAGTGCGCGGGCATCGGGCCCGCTGCCCGCGATCGGTGCCCACCGATCGCGGGCCCATGGCACCCTTGGCACGGCCGTGGTACTGCCGTGCCAATCGGTGCCATGGTTATAAAAAGCGAGTTGGTGACGCTGTTTTTACGAACGGCAAGACCAGATGTGTTTGCCGTTCGTGAAAACGGCGGAAAGGGCTGGGACTTCGGCCCATCTAACAGCTGTGAATCGCTGCCGGCCGTAAAAAAACGGCGGCAGCGATTCGGGTCGGGACTTCGGCGGGGGGGGTGGGAGAATAGCGGGAGGGCGGGAAAAATGTCGGGAAGGCCCTCCCGCTATTCTCCCACCCGTCGTGGGGGGCGGAGAATTTCGCCCCTAGTCTTTGCAATACAATTACCTGATACACCAATTCACTAATGATAACCAATGTTCACTACTGAATAATCATCAATTTAGTTATAATTTTTTGCTGTGAAATCAATACATAGTTAATATAGAAACAGTACAGAAGGTGAAATGGCTGCAGGAAGCCACATGTTCGAGGTATAAAAGGGCTTCCTTGACCTTGTTACTAATGACAGTGAATACAATATGAAAATAACAATTTTAGAACTAAATGTGATTACACATGCGTACTTACAGCTTCCTACATTACAACAGTGAACATGTTTCAAAAGTACTCCATTGGCTTTAAAACACTTTCGGAGGTCCAGTGGTAGTGAGAGGTTTTATAGAAATGTACATTTGTTCTAATTGTCCATAAACTCGGATATATTACACTCGGTGTCCTCGCCAGAATCATTGATGAAGACTGAGTCTTAATTTTGTGTAATAACCATGGCGTTGATTTCATTATGAATACTCTGTGAACCTCCAGACACATAATAAGCACAATTATTTGTTGTAAAACACAGTGAGTTGTTGTGATTTGGAATACACTGTCTGTAAATGGTGGTCGAGCCTCATTGGACTGTCATTTGATATATTCCGAAAAAGAAAACAAAATAGTCGAACTATGGGATTAAATGGGACGCTGGACAAAGAGCTGGCATGGGAAAAATGGGTCAAATAGACTCCTCTGTGCTTTAGCAGCCTTGTGTACATGTAAAGCGAGTGGTAATGACCTGGAACCTACTGCCTATGAGGGTAGGAGATGCAGAGGTGACGGAAGGATTTCAAACGGAAATTGGACAGGCACTGAGAGAAATAAACCTGCACAAATTTGGGGATAGAACAGGACAATGGACAGACTGGCTTGACAGAGCGCCAACTTGGTCTCAAAGGGCTGAATGGCCCCATTCCCCACCCTCCAGATGCTGTGATCTGAGAGAGAAATTCAGCTGCTCCAGTCTCTCAAACTAACTGGAGTTCCTTATCCCTGGTGCAATTCTAGCACAATGGTTAGCACTGTTGCTTTACAGCACCAGGGTCCCAGGTTCGATTCCCGGATGGGTCACTGTCTGTGTGGAGTCTGCACGTCCTCCCCTTGTGTGCGTGGGTTTCCTCCGGGTGCTCCGGTTTCCTCCCACAGTCCAAAGATGTGCGGGTTAGGTGGATTGGCCATGCTAAATTGCCCGTAGTGTCCTAATAAAAAAAGTAAGGTTAAGGGGGGGGTTGTTGGGTTACGGGTATAGGGTGGATACGTGGGTTTGAGTAGGGTGATCATGGCTCGGCACAACATTGAGGGCTGAAGGGCCTGTTCTGTGCTGTACTGTTCTATGTCGATGTTCTATGTCTGCGTGGGTTTCTTCCGGGTGCTCCAGTTTCCTCCCTCAAGTCCCAAAAGATGTGCTTGTTCGGTGAATTGGAAATTCTGAATTCTCCCTCAATGTACCCAAACAGGCGTCGGAGTGTGGTGACTAGGGGATTTTCACAGTTACTTCATTGCACTGTTAATGTAAGCCTACTTGTGACAATAATAAAGATTATTATTATTGTAAATGTCCTCCACACCTTCTCAAAGAACGTCACATCTTTCTTAAAGTGTGGGGCCCATATCTAGGGTTCCATTCCAGAGGGATAGAATTGAAAAGCATGGAGGAAATGTC
Source organism: Scyliorhinus canicula (assembly GCF_902713615.1). Classification (NCBI taxonomy): domain Eukaryota; kingdom Metazoa; phylum Chordata; class Chondrichthyes; order Carcharhiniformes; family Scyliorhinidae; genus Scyliorhinus; species Scyliorhinus canicula. The sequence continues at coordinate 11,318 of NW_024055448.1, forward strand.
CAACTTGTTTACAACCAGGGTTAGACTACACTGGGAGCACTGACAACATGGGTGATCTCCATTTAGAAAAAGAAAATAGAGGCACTGGATAAGGTGCAACAAAGATTCATAATAGAGAGAACTGAGAGCATTTAACACTCATGATGTGGAGATGCCGACCATCAGGAGCATAGAGACACAGAGAGATCTGGGCGTGCAGGTCCACAGATACTTAAAAGTGGCAGCACAGGTGGAAATGGTGGTGAAGAAAGCAGACAGCACGCTTGCCCTCATAGGACGGGGTATTGAGTATAAAAGCTCAAAAATTGTTACAATTACATAGAATGTTGGTTGGGCCACAGTTGGAATACTGTGTCCCAATTCTGGTCACTGCTCTACCAGAAGGTTGTGGAGGCTTTGGAGAGAGTACAGAAAAGGTTTACCAGGATGTTGCCTGGTATGGAGGGTATTAGCTATGTGGAGAGATTGAATAAACTAGGATTGATGTGATCTCCTTAGAGAGACGGAGGCTGAGGGGTGACCTGATAGAGGTTTATAAAATTATTAGGGGTATAGATAGGGTGAACAGTTGGAGGCTTTTTCCCAGGGCGGAATTGAAAATTACAAGGGGCCACAAGTTCAAGGTGAGGGGGGAAAGGTTCAGTGGAGATGTGTGGGGGGAGTTTTTTTTACTCAGTGGGTGGTGGTGGCCTGGAATGCACTGCCAAGCGAGGTGGTTGAGGCAGATACGTTAGCGACCTTAAAGACTTATCTGGACAGGCACATGAACAGATGGGGTATAGAAGGATACAGGCGGTTGGTCTAGATAGAACACATGGTTGATGCAGGCTTGGAGGGCCGAAGGGCCTGTTCCTGTGCTGTATTGTTCTTGGGCGAGGCCGTACCTGGAATATTGTGAGCAGTTTGGGTCTCCTTATCGGAGGAAGGATGTTCTTGCTCTAGAGGGAGTGCAGCGAAGGTTTACCAGACTGATTCTTGGGATGGTGGGAATGACATATGAGAGATTGAATCGGTTAGGATTGTATTCGCTGGAGTTCAGAAGAATGAGGGGGCCTCACGGTAGCATGGTGGTTAGCATCAATGCTTCACAGCTCCAGGGTCCCAGGTTCGATTCCCGGCTGGGTCACTGTCTGTGTGGAGTCTGCACGTCCTCCCTGTGTGTGCGTGGGTTTCCTCCGGGTGCTCCGGTTTCCTCCCACAGTCCAAAGATGTGCGGGTTAGGTGGATTGGCCATGCTAAATTGCCCGTAGTGTAAGGTTAATGGGGGGATTGTTGGGTTACGGGTATACGGGTTACGTGGGTTTAAAGTAGGGTGATCATTGTTCGGCACAACATTGAGGGCCGAAGGGCCTGTTCTGTGCTGTACTGTTCTATGTTCTAGAAATCTATAATATTCTAACAGGACTTGACAGGGTAGATGCAGGAAAGATTTTCCCGATGGTCGGAGTGTACAGAACCAGAGGTCGCAGTCTGAGAATATGGGGGAGACCATTTAGACAGAGATGAGGAGAAATTTCTTCAACCAGAGAGTGTAATGAAAATGAAAATCGCTTATTGTCATGAGAAGACTTCAATGAAGTTACTGTGAAAAGCCCCTAGTCGCCACATTCCGCCGCCTGTTCAAGGAGGCTGTTACGGGAATCAAACCGTGCTGCTGGCCTGCTTTCAAAGCCAGTGAGTTAGCCCAGTGAGCTAAATAGCCCCATATGGTGAGAGTGGGGAGCCTGTGGAATTTATTACCACAGGAAATAGTTGAGACCAATACATTGTATGTTTTCAAGAAGCAGTTAGATATTGCACTGAGGGCAAAGGGGATCAAAGGATATGGAGGGGAAAGCGGGATTAGGCTATGGAGTTGGATGATAAGCCATGATCATAATGAATGGCGGAGCAGGAGCAAAGGGCCAAATGGTCTCTTCCTGTTCCTATTTCCTATGTTTCTATGTAATCCCTTCCCACACTAAGAGCAGATGAACGGCTTCTCCCCAGTGTGAACTTGCTGATGTGCCTGCAGACTGGATAACTGTGTGAATCCATTCCCACAGAGGGAGCAGGTGAATGGCTTCTCCCCAGTGTGAATTCTCTGATGTCTCTGCAGGATGGATGAATCAATAAATCCCTTCCCACACTGAGAGCAGGTGAACGGCCTCTCCCCAGTGTGAATTCGCTGATGTCTCTGCAGCGTGGATAAATCATTGAATGTGTTCCCACACTGAAAGCACGTCAACAGCTTCTCCCCAGTGTGAACTCGCAGATGGTTCCGCAGGCTGGAAGAAGCTCTGAATCTCTCTCCACACTGAGAGCAGGTAAATGGCTTCTCCCCAGTGTGAACTCGCTGGTGTGTCTGCAGGGTGGATGACTGAGTGAACCCCTCCCCACAGTAAGAGCAGATGAACGGGCGCTCACCAGTGTGAACTCGCTGATGGATCCGCAGGTGGGATAAATCAAGGAATCCCTTCCCACACTGAGAACACGTGAATGGCTTCTCCCCAGTATGAATTTGCTGATGTTTCTGCAGGGCAGATGAATCAATGAATCCCTTCCCACACTGAGAACAGGTGAACGGCTTCTCCCCAGTGTGAATTCGCTGGTGTCTTTGCAGGGCGGATGAATCAATGAATCCCTTCCCACACTGAGAGCAGGTGAACGGCTTCTCCCCAGTGTGAATTCGCTGGTGTCTTTGCAGGGCAGATGAATCAATGAATCCTTTCCCACACTGAGAGCAGGTGAACGGCCTCTTTCCAGTATGAACTCGCTGGTGTGTCTGTAGGGTGGATGAATCAATGAATCCCTTCCCACACTGAGAGCAGGTGAATGGCTTCTGCTGAGTGTGAACTCGCTGGTGTGTCTGTAGGGTGGAGGAATCAATGAATCCCTTCCCACACTGAGAGCAGGTGAATGGCTTCTCCCTAGTGTGAACTCGCTGGTGTGCCTGCAGGTGATATAATCGAGTGAATCCATGCCCACACTGAGAGCAGGTGAATGGCCTCTCCCCAGTGTGACTGCGTCGATGAATCTCCAGCTCAGATGGGAATCTGTATCCCTTCCCACAGTCCCAACATTTCCACGGTTTCTCCATGTTTTGGGTCTCCTCGTGTCTCTCCAGATTGGACAATCAGTGGAAGCCTTGTCTACACACAGAATATGTTCACAGCCACACAGAAACTGTCTCTCGGTACTGTGAATGGAGTGATGTTTTTTCAGGCTCTGTAATAGTTGAAGCTCTTTTCACAGTCAGTTCACTGGAACTCTCTCATCGGGTGTATGTTGTGTGGGTCTTGATGCTTTTTCAGTCACGCTCACGTTTAAAATCTTCTGAAGCCAACGGATTGAACAAAAATTTCTCCTTCTTGCCGATGATATTCAGAGCCCGACGATATTCAGATCGGATGGAATCGAGTAAGTTTGTCATATCAAGGTGTGACGTTTGAGATTTCTGTCTATAATTCCTCCTCTTCCAATATCCTTTAAAAACAATTTACAAAAGCCATCAGTTCGTACAGGATAGAAATTCAGAATAGACAATTCTAATTTTTATGTCATGTTTTTTTCCTCTCTCTTATTCCCCGAAAGCTGTAAATCTCCATCCCACACACTCTCCCTCCATTCTCACTCTGCTGTATCTAATATTCACCCTCCCAATTCTCCTGAAGGTGCTGATTCAGGCTGATTGACAGATCCAAGCTCAGCTCATTGTTTCTTGACCAGGACACAGAGATTAGAATAGAAGCAAGAGTAGGCCATTCGGCCCACCGAGTCTGCTCAACCATTCAATGAGATCCTTGGCCGATCTACCTCAGCACCATTTTCCTACACGATCACATATCCCTCGATATCTTCAATATCTAGAAACCTATCAATATTTGTCTTGAACATACTTAATGACTGAGATCCACATTCGTCTGGGGTGTATTCCAAAGCTTCACCACATCCGCGAGTGAAAAAACCCCTCATCTCAGCTTTCAGTCTATTTTCCTACCTGTTCCCCATAACTCCTGCCTGAACCCCATAACCACCAACTCCATTGTCAATAAAATATGACAGAATTTACAGTGCAGAAGGAGGCTATTTGGCCCATCGAGTCTGCACTGGCTCGTGGAAAGAGCACCCCACACAAGCCTACATCTCCACCCTATCCCCATAACTCAGCAACCCCACCCAACACGCAGGGCAATTTTGGACACTAAGGGCAATTTAGCATGGTCAATCCACCTACATCTTTGGGCTGTGGGAGGAAACCAGAGCACCCGGAGGAAACCCACACAGACACGGGGAGAACATGCAGACTCCGCACAGACAGTGACCCAAGCCGGGAATCGAACCTGGGACCCTGGAGCTGTGAAGGAATTATATCCAACTTGTGCTTCAATATATTCAATGATCCCCACCCCCCCCGTCACGCCAGACTCCGCTGCTCCACGTGGAAATGAAATTCAAAGACTAACCTTCAGAATATAATGTTCTTTATTAGTGTCACAAGTAGGCTGACATTAACACTGCAATGAAGCTATTGTGAAAAGCCCCTCGTCGCCACACTCCAGCACCTGTTCGGGTGCACAGAGGGAGAATTCAGAATGTCCAATGTCACCTAACAACACGTCTTTTAGGACTTGTGGGAGGAAACCGGACTACCCGGAGGAAACCCACGCAGACACAGGAGAAGTTGCAGAATTCGCACAGTGACCCTAGCCGGGAATCGAACCCAGGTCCCTGGCGCTGTAAAGCAACAGTGCTAACCACTGTGCGATCGTGCCACTACATTAGAAAAATCTGTGCCCAATATTACTTTACTGCCCCCTTAAATGTCAGCCATCTCCTGGGAAAACCAGCCCTTTAGTTGTGAATATTAGGAAAGAGACCATCCTTTTAGCCAGACAAATAAATTAATCAAGCTGAGGGACACTGAAGCCTGGGTGTGTTTGCTGCCTCGGGCACTGGGACCTGGCCGGGTGAGACTACGAAGCCCCGCCCATTCCAGACGTCACAGCATCCGCGCATGCGTACCGTTCCATTTCAATCAAGATGGCAGCCGTTGAACTGGGCCTGTTATCGGGAAAAAGAGCAGAAGCTGCAAACGCAGGACCTGCAGGTTCGTATTCCTGGTTTAGGGCCTTCACGTAGTGTTTAGAAACTCTCTCCCTCCAGAGTGGACTCCGTCGCTTCCTCCGGATTTCCGCATCCTTACCCGCTGCCCATAAGACAAAGAAGCGTCTCTTTCCCAGGCGCCAGCACCCACCGCTCATGCTCCAACTACTCCCAGGCATTGCGCCTGCGCACTGTTGTCCTGCGGTGTCGATAGGGGACATTCACCACCGCGGGGAATGCCGGGTAATGCAGCCCCATTCATCATCCCAATTAGTGAATAGTGATTTTTGTTTGCTATGATGTGAAGTTTGGGCGAGTGGGATATAAATCATACATAAATCCAAGTAAGAGGGAGACATGTGGCATAGTGGTTAGCAGTGGGACTAAGGTGCTGAGGACCTAAGGTGCATGATGGACTGGGGTTGTGTTCTCTGTCGTTTCTGATGGTCTTGGGCTGAGCAGTTGCCACAGCAGGCTGTGATACATCCTGTGATAGGATGTTTTCCTATCATGTTTTCCTGCATCTGTAAAAATTGTAAGACCCAACGTGGACAAGCTGGATTTCCATAGTTTCCTGAGGAAGTATAGGCGCTTTTTTTTTTAAGAATTAGAAAAGTACAGCACAGAACAGGCCCTTCGGCCCTCAATGTTGTGCCGAGCAATGATCACCCTACTCAAGCCCACGTATCCACCCTATACCAGTAACCCAACAACCCCCATTAACATTATTTTTTTAGGACACTAAGGGCAATTTAGCCTGGCCAATCCACCTAACCCGCACATCTTTGGACTGTGGGAGGAAACCGAAGCACCCGGAGGAAACCCACGCACACACGGGGAGGACGTGCAGACTCCGCACAGACAGTGCCCCAGCCGGGAATCGAACCTGGGACCCTGGAGCTGTGAAGCATTGATGCTAACCACCATGCTACCATGCTGCCCATTTATGCGCTGTTATGCTTTCTTGGTCGTAGCGTTGATGTGGGAAGCCCTATGCATCTAATATTGGAAAATAGATATCTAATGAGAGGGATTTGTGTATCTAATTTGTGTATCCTTTTTAGCGTGGCCAATTCACCTACTCTGCATGTCTTTGGGGCTGAGATCCATGCAGACACAGGGAGAACAATTTATGTATCCTTAATGAACATCGATATGCAGAGAGGCAGATGAAAATCCTTTAAACATCTCACTTGGAACAGAACTGTCTGAAACTCGAAACAGGAGCTTCAGGAAATCAAAGTACATAGAACATAGAACAGTACAGCACAGAACAGGCCCTTCGGCCCTCGATGTTGTGCCGAGCAAGGATCACCCTACTCAAACCCACGTATCCACCCTAAACCCGTAAACCAACAACCCCCCCAACCTTACTTTTAAGGACACTACGGGCAATTTAGCATGGCCAATTCACCTAACCCGCACATCTTTGGACTGTGGGAGGAAACCGGAGCACCCGGAGGAAACCCACGCACACACGGGGAGGACGTGCAGACTCCGCACAGACAGTGACCCAGCCGGGAATCGAACCTGGGACCCTGGAGCTGTGAAGCATTTATGCTAACCACCATGCTACCGTGCTGCCCCAGAGTACTGAGAAACAGCCAGCTGCCCAGTTGATGGAAGACATTCTTAAAATATAAATTATTGGACATTGGTTCAAATCCTAGCTTGGGTCACTATCTGTGCCCAGTCTGCACGTTCTCCCCATGTCTGCATGGGTCTCCGGGTGCTCCGGTTTCCTCCCACAGTCCACAGGTTAGGTGAAATGGACACTCTGAATTCTCCCTCAGTGCACCTGAACAGTAACTTCATTGCAGTGCAAGCCTACTTGTGACACTAATAAAAAAAAGACATTCACTCACTTGACTGAGCAACTCAGGTACCAGTCCTCAAGTCTGGTGCCAGACCTCACTGCTCCCTTGCCCTTATAACCTCCGAGCTCCTCTTGCTGTTGTTTCCCAGGACAATTGAGGGGCTGTTTAGCACAGGGCTAAATCGCTGGCTTTGAAAGAAGACCAAGGCAGGCCAGCAGCACAGTTCAATTCCCGTACCAGCCTCCCCGAACAGGCGTCGGAATGTGGCAAATAGGGGCTTTTCACAGTAACTTCATTGAAGCCTACTCGTGACAATAAGCGATTTTGATTTCATTTTAGGGCAGCACGGTTGCATAGTGGTTAGCACAGTTGCTTCACAGCTCCAGGGTCCCAGGTTCGATTCCCGGCTGGGTCACTGTCTGTGCGGAGTCTGCACGTTCTCCCCGTGTCTGCGTGGGTTTCCTCCGGGTGCTCCGGTTTCCTCCCACAGTCCAAAGATGTGCAGGTTAGGCGGATTGGCCATGCTAAATTGCCCTTAGTGTTCAAAAAATGTTAAGTGGGGGTTGCTGGATTACGGGGGTAGCGGAGATACGTGGGCTTCAGTAGGATGCTCTTTGTAAGGTCCGGTGCAGACTCGATGGGCCGAATGGCCTCCTTCTGCACTGTAAATGCTATGATTCTATGAATCAATGTCCACTCTCCTACATTACTCTGTCTGATAGAGTTCAGAGGCTCAGAAGAGGAAAGAAATGAGGACATGAATCTGAATTCAGAAATACAGTTAAAGAAACATGATAAACTGAAGGATTTAAGTCACAGTATTTAATTGCAATTAATATATTAATTTTGTCTGACACTTAAGCGGAATGGAAGCAAATTATTTGTTATTTGTAAAAGCACAGTAGTTGTTTTATATCGCTCTTTTCTATGATTTCGACACATCATCTTTCTTTTTTCTTACATTTAAATGGTGGAGCATGCTACCCAGAATTCCCTCCATGGGCGAATACAGATATTTTAGTTTATTAACAACTCCATATTACAAAAGAACACAGCTGAATACAAAACAATCAGCAATACAGTAGAAACATCCACAATACACCAAAACTGGACATTCTGAATTCTCCCTCAGTGAACCAGAACAGGCGCCGGAATGTGGCGACTCGGGGATTTTCAGAGTAACTTCATTGCAGTTAATGTAAGCCTACTTGTGACAATAAAGATTTTTGTTATGAAACAGAAAGCAATGAATAATCAACAAGAAAACAAAACCACCAGATTTCACGCCAGCACACGCCCACCACCACATCAGCAGAAAGGCTCCCAAACGAGCAACACAGACCACTGGTAAAGGACACACTGATATGGGGCACGGCGGAAGGGAGAGAGGGAGAAAGAACACCCCTCCCAAGAGGGAGCACAGTTCAACCCAGAAACAGTTGTGTATGTGAGTACATCTTATCTTAATCAAAAAGACTGTAATGCGCAGGTACAGAAAGGCTGGGCAGACCAATTATGAGCAGGGTTCAGTTAGGATGGGCATTGGATGCAAAAGCAATTTGGGCTGGAGTGGAGATGGTGGAGATGCTGCTGGGTTTAACCTATTGGACTGGGACTAAGGAGGACGAACAGGCCATTCGGCCCTCCAAGCCAGTTCCACCATTCAATATAATTAGGGCTGATCTGGTTGTGGTCTCAGTTTCCTTTGCCTGTCTGCACCACCCACCTGCACCCAGAACCATTGACTCCCTTGTCTATCAAAAATCTGTCCAACTCTACCCCAGCCTCCACTGTTCTCTGCGGAAGTGAATTCCACAGACTAATGAACATCGGAAACAAAAAAATTATCCTCATTTAAGCCTTCACATTCTCCCCATCTCTCATTCTTAAAGTGTGTCGCCTCGTTCTAGTCTTTCCCACGGGTCCAAAACCGTCCTTATTATTTTCCTCCTCTGAGCCTCTGAACCCCATCAGACAGAGTAATGTAGGAGAGAGGACACTGATTGTCTTGGGAAAGGTGTGTAATCGGCGGGGCTTCGTTGTCTATTCCCGGCCTGGTCCTAGTGCCCGAAAAAGCATCGTTCTGGCAACAAGTTAAACAACTTCACCCATCCCCAGGCTGCAGTCGGGAAGAGTGCATGAAGCCATGGATATACTCAGGGTGAGAGGTTACAGCCTCTGTATAGTTTCCTGAAGGGGCTGCTCCTCAACTTTGGTTACACTTGAGCCCCAGGCTCCTAATCTTTGGCTGTCCAGTGTGGAGGAGGCTGGGTAAATCAGAAGTACTTCTCCTGGACCTGTTCTTGGATCTGGTTAACACAGAAATTTGTTGAACCTCAATGAGCAGTTTCTCTGGAGGTTGGGCGCCTGTCAGACTGCCTTGCAACGTTTCATTGAAAGGGAGCAGTGGTGTCCACTGGTACGCTTGCTACCTTCCACAACTGGTGGGAAACTCGGTAAAGAGCAACTCCAAAACACTGGAAGCAACATTCTGGTTTAGTTAGGAAGCTTCCCTTTGATTTTGTTGCTAATTTTGTCTTCTTTCAGTTTGTTTGGACCACTTATTTGGGGTAACAAGCGATAAAAGATTAGTCCACAGAAACTGGAATTGTCTATTCTGAATTTCTATTGCTATACAGTGATGATGTTTGTAAACTTCTTTTACAGGGTATTAGGAGAAAACATTTTGCAAGTGGAAACTCAAACAAAACATCGCAGAGATGTAACGGAATCATTCACTACATCAAAATCTGAATAACTTCGGAGAATGTGGAAGGAGAAATGTTTCTCTGTTCTATTGGTGGGAAAATATTTCAAACATCAGTGTGATTGGAAAGCAACGAGATACACACACACCCAAGTGAGAGTGTTCCAGTGAACTGACTGTGGAAACATCAGTGTGACTGGAAAAGCACCGAGACCCACACAACACATAGCCAAGTGAGTGTTGCAGTGAACAGACTGTGGAAAGTTTTAACCAGTTACACAGCCTGATAAAAATACAAGCATTCACAGCGGGGAGAAACCTTACACATGTTCTGTGTGTGGCTCAAGCTTCAACTGATCATCCAGCCTGGAGAGACACAACAAATCCAGCACCATGGAGAAACCGTGGAAGTGTGAGGACTGTGAGAAGGGATTCAATTATCCATCCCTGCTTGAAAATATTCAACACAGTCACACTGGGGAGAGGCCATTCGGCTGCTCCGTATGTGGGAAGGGATTCATTCAGTCCTCCCACCTGCTGACACACCGGCAAGTTCACATTGACGAGAGGCTCTTTAACCCCTCAGGCTGTGATAACAACTCTAAAATCTCCGAGGACCTGGTCAAGCACCAGGTGGTTCCCACCGAGAGACAGTTCAGTTGCTCTCACTGTGCGAAACGGTTCATACGATCATAGACACTCATCGAACATGGACGTACTCACACTGGGGAGAGGCCATTCACCTGCTCTGTGTGTGGGAAAGGATTCACTCAATCAGCCTACCTCACTACACACCGACTAGTTCACACGGATAACAGACCTTTCAAATGTACTGAATGTGAGAAGAGTTATAAAACCACAAGTGAATTGTCGATACACCAGAGAGTCCACACTGGGGAGAGGCCATTCACCTGCTCTAAATGTGGGAAGGGATTCTCACGATCATCCTACCTTGCTAAACACCAACTGGTTCACACGGATAAAAGACTTTTCAAATGTTCTGAATGTGAGAAGATTTACAAAACCTCAACTGATCTGCTGACACACCAGCGAGTTCACAATGAGGAGAGGCCATTCAGGTGCACTGTGTGTGGGAAGGGATTCGCTCTGTCGTCCAGCCTCCAGAAACACCAGCGAGTTCACACTGGGGAGAGGTCATTCACCTGCTCCACGTGTGGGAAGGGATTTATTCATCCATCCAATCTTCTGACACACCAGCGAGTTCACACTGGGGAGAGGCCGTTTCTTTGCTCTGACTGTGGGAAGACATTCATCCACTCATCCCACCTCTTGAGACACCAGAGAGTTCACAAGGAACAACTGGAATTGGATTCTGTTGTTAATGCTGCTGTTAATCACATCCAGGACTGAACCATGTTCATTCTGACAGTTGGAGAATGTTCATGCTGATGTTAATCATCCCACAACTTGCTGCAGTTTAATATTCTGATATGTGTCAAATGAATTTATGTTTTTTCAGCCACACAGCAGGGACAGTAATTTCTCCAGGATAAGAGGAAACTAACTGGTGTCCTGTTCCCGACTGCCCCATTTTAGGGTCTCTTCTCCTTTTTAATCCAGTTCTCATCCCTTCAGTTACTCCCATGGACAGGTCCGAGCTCCCCATACCTTCCAGAGTGTTTCCTAACCCTCGGATCCAGGGAAGGTATCGGGAACACTCCCAGGATCACAAACACAAGAGCCAGTCTTTAGGACTGAGAGCCAGTGTTTTGGACTGATGTACTGAATCTCATCATTAAGGGTGGGATGGTTGCAAAGCCTCCTCTTCCTGTGGTTACACTTTGGGCTGAAATTAATGAAGCCACAGATCTCTGTTTGGGAAGTGGATCATTGTAAACAGGAGTTTAGGGTTACATTGTGCAGGAAGAGAAACAGAAACCAAAACCGCACAAGAGGCTGAGTTGTTGCTGATTTTAGTGAACTCCTTTCCCAGGATATTCTAAACTAACTGGTCTGTAATTGCTGGAACTGTCCTTTTTGAACAAGTGCATAACATTTGTAATTCTCCAGTCCTCTGGCACCCCCAGGAATGGCTGGGAGATTATTGCCAGCACTCCTGTAATTTACATTCTCACTTCAACACGTCCTCAATTTTGAACCGATCTAGGGACAGGGTTTCCTAATCTGTCTCCATGGCCTGGGTAGTGTTCTAACCCTACAGGCGGCCCAGGGATCTGCAACCTCAGAGTCCCTGTGGCCTCACCTGAGTATTATTTACCAAGGTGAGGGGAGTAGGAGCTGCCCCACCTTTTCCTCGGACTGCTGGAACATAAATATCCCGACCCAGGTGTGGGTAGACGCCGGAGACCCCTTTGGTGAGTAGAAGATATAAATAGTAAGAGGAATAAATCGAAACTTTTCTACAGTCATCGCTTCCGAGTGCTCGCTTGCCTGAGACTTTATAGATAGCTGGTGAAGACAGTGAGTTTAGTTTGATTTTCAACAAGGTGACTCGATCTTTAAAAGCTCCTTCTTCATGAGTATGAGGGGGTGAGAAAAATATCAGCCATGATTCAATGGCGGAGCAGACTCGATGGGCCGAGTGGCCTAATTTTGCTCCTCTGTGTTATGTCTTGTGATCATTGATGATTTCAAAGTAATACCTGTTTCTGTAGAACATTTAAACCTGCTGTCTTTATTTTCGAAAGGATTTATCTTATGGATGTTGTTAGGAAAGTTATCCAGGGTTAGCTATAGAGTACTGTATTCTTTTGGTGGGGTGGTCAGGATTGGTAGTTGATGAATTGTTTACTGTTTGTTTATAAAATGTTAACTGGATTCATAGAATAAACATTGTTTTGTTTTAAACACACTAGCTCTCTGTTGCATCACACCTGCAAAGTGGTCCCTTGTGCTCCCCATAACCACAATCTATTTAAAGTTGTGGGTCAGGTGAACTCCATGATGCACTTTGGGGTTCTCTAAACCCTGGCCCAGAATAGGCTGGATTCTCCGATCGGCAGAATCGCGTTCGGCGATCGGCCGAACATTCCATTTTGATGCTGGTATCAGAGGGTGCACCGTTTTTCCGATACTCCGCCCCCTAAAACGGTATTCTCGAGGAGTACGCCACATGGCGTATGGACGGTCCCCGGACATCACCTGGGACCCTCCCCAATGCTCCAGCCCCAATTGGCCATGATGTGGGACATGGGGACTTTGAGGCGACTCTTGGGACAGACATAATGGACAGCAGTAAATTGAAGGGGTGTAGGTTAGGTTGATATTACATTAGGATAAATGGGTGGCACAACATTGTGGGTCAAAGGGCCTGTACTGTGCTGTATTGTTCTGTGTTCTATGTGTCCTCAAAACTTTCAGGGACCTTGCGTGGTGGCTGCGGACTGTGTCCAGCGCTGTCACTGTCGGGGGGTTGGGGAGCCATTCCGCTGGCAGGGGAGGCTTCGGCTGGGGCTGGGGGGATGGTCTGGGGTTGGCGAGTGTAAGGTATATTTCTGCAGCTGCTTCTAGCTCTGACTAAGGAGGGCGATGGGGGTGGCGGTTTAGATAACATTTATGTTAGCAACAGTACTGTGAGTGGGCAGCTATGTAACCCGCCCAAGGCCATTGCGCGCGGAACAACCTTTATCAGTGTGTGTAACTTGAGGCTCGGCAGAATGCGCCTTCTCCAGCCATAACTCAGATGGCTGTACGCGTTACAATCCTAGAGTAAAAAACTATTTGATTGAAGCCTTACTGTGTCGACTCACTCATTGAACTGAGATTTAGCCTAACAAATTGGTGACCCCGACGTTGGGGGGGGAGTCGAACACAACTCCGTTTAAGATCGCAGAGACAATTAAAAGCCGGCTAAAAAGAAGGTACGGAGTCAAACCTGTTAAATCAAAACTCCAAAATTGAAATTTTAAATTGTGTAATAATTGTCTCAGTGATTGAAAAAGGAGACAAAAATAGAAGACGACCATAGCCGGACGTCAAACGCCTTGGGATTGTGACACGTAAGTGTTAAGTTGAACTTAAAAGTCCTTAAGGTGTAAGATTAATGATTTCCTTCGACCAAATATTAGTGATAATATTTACCTAAAGTCTTTACTTAAAAAACTGTCAGATATCAGAAGTAGAGTGAGAAGGAAATAGAATTATTACCTTCGACCAAATATTAGTGATAATATTTACTCAAAGTCTTTACTTAAAAAACTGTCAGATTTCAGAAGTAGAGTGAGAAGGAAGTAGAGGACATGTTATTACCTTCGACCAAATATTAGTGATAATATTTACTCAAAGTCTTTACTTAAAAAACTGTCAGATATCAGAAGTAGAGTGAGAAGGAAATAGAATTATTACCTTCGACCAAATATTAGTGATAATATTTACTCAAAGTCTTTACTTAAAAAACTGTCAGATCTCAGAAGTAGAGTGAGAAGGAAGTAGAGTTTTAGAATCGGAAAATTGTTTTGTTGCCTTGTGACAAGAGGACATTACCTTCGACCAAATATTAGTGATAATATTTACTCAAAGTCTTTACTTAAAAAACTGTCAGATATCAGAAGTAGAGTGAGAAGGAAATAGAATTATTACCTTCGACCAAATATTAGTGATAATATTTACTCAAAGTCTTTACTTAAAAAACTGTCAGATCTCAGAAGTAGAGTGAGAAGGAAGTAGAGTTTTAGAATCGGATAATTGTTTTGTTGCCTGAGAGATCTGTCACGTGAAGGTCGGGCATTGAAAACAAAACAGTTTTGGATCTATTATCACCGGTTCATAAGAGACTTGAAATATAAATGTCCGCATTTGAAAACAAAACAGTTTTGGATCTATTATCACCGGTTCATAAGAGACTTGAAATATAAATGTCCGGTAACATTAGCTTAAGTGAGATAAGGTGCTGTCAGGGACTGCGGAGTTCCCAAATCTTATCTCCCAGAATTCTGACATAGTAAACTGCTTTGTTACTGATATTCAGGCCTTTGTGTGAATATTTTCACCCCTAACATTTAGTGTAAGTCTGGAAGGATTTGCTGAGCTGGACGCCGCTCGAGCCGGTGGACAAGGCGAGTAGTCAAACCTTTGACCGCCTAAAATTAGAATCACTTGGCAAGGCGGACAGACGGTGAGGTAACATCCAATAAATCTAGTATCAAGGCCAAATGAGTAAAAAAGTCAGTTTAAAACATTTTTTTTTGGTTTTTGAAGAGCAAAATACTCTGGTAAAAAAAAACAATGATCAAAGATGGGTGTGATTTCTGTGGAACAGAGAAAAATGGTGAGATACACAGAAGTAAAGATAAGACAAATAAAGTTCTAAGCACAAATGATAAATTAAACCTTCATACCATTTGGAAGACAGGCTGGTTTAAAGGAATTGAGCTCTAACTCCTTTAAGCATGTCAATAAAACGAGTAAAGATACTGCAGTAGGTTCTGCAAACTAGCATAAAGACCTCACAAAACTGCCAACAATTACGGCTAACGACTGTCCCAGAATGTCTCAAGGAGAGAAAAAAATCAAATTAAGTGAAGTCCAAAAGATCAGAAAGGGGCTAAAGCACTTAATTAGTTTTGTTCAGGAATGTCTGAGGATGACTAACACCCCTCCCAAAACAAAAAAATGGGGAGGAAAATCAATACAAGGTTACGGTTAGAAACTTAAGAATGGATACATGTCGAGAATAACTTCAGATCGTTTCAAGCCGTCCAGATAAATTCAGCAGTAATTCAACTCACTTGAAATAAAAGAAAAATAAACATCCAGTAATGTCTCTTTCCAAAAACCGGTTAAACAACGAACATTGAAAATTGAAAGAAAGGATGGGTAATGTCTAAGGTCGCATAACGGATGGAGATGGCATCATGCCCAGTTCTCCACCACTTTTGATTCTGTACAAAAATTTAACCATTTCAGCAAGCAGGTCATCTGCACAAAGAAATATACATCTCTAAGAATAGCTAATGCCTCTAAAATTAATCAGTAGAAATTGACTTAAATGGAATGACACAGATAAAGTTTTTGAAGGAGAATGAAAAATTTTGTTCAGTATTTTAATTTTGTTCCATTTTAGAGAAAGAGAGACAGAGAGAGAGTTACGTAGAGAGAGAGAGACTGATAGAGACAGCAAAAGTTGAGAGAGCGAAAGAGAACGTCAGGGAGAGACAGAGAAGGGGAGGGGTAGTTAGATAAAGAGAAAGAGCGACAAGAGTTCCAGAGAGAGAGAGAGAGAGAGAGTTTTAGGCATCTAAACTTTGTTCTGAACTATTCACAGTCTTTGTATTCAGACTTTGACTTCAGACCTTGACTTGTTACGAGCTGTGATTATTTGAAAGCTTCAAATTGTCTACGCATTGTCTTTAAAGATTATAGTTTGAGTACAGTTAACAATTTTTTTTCTTTTCAAAGGCTATAATTTTAATCAGGGTGCAAAATCACGTATGTAAAAATAAGAAAATATTAGTTTTATGGTGTTCAGTGGAGGTTAGGATAGTTGAAATACATGTGACAAATATGATCAAGCCGGTGTTTCATTAGTTCAGGGTTAAAACTTCCCTGACACAAAAAATCATCAGTAGGGTGAAACTAAACTGTCTCACAACGCAGATGTTTTAATTATGAGATTGCAGAATGACTTATAAACAACAGATGGGTAAATGAAATATGTCCATGAGTTTCAATAACATATTGTGTTCCCTGAAAAACTTGATAACGGGAATTTGGCAGCACTCCAACTTTTACTCCCAGCCATTTGAGTGAAAAATTTAAAAACAAGTTTCAAGATGCGAATGGCATCATTCCAATTTATGCACCCACTATACCCCCTTTTTGTCTCTGCAAGACAGTCAACCCTTTCAACAAGCTTTTGTGTGTAATCCAGAAGATGTCTTGACACTCCCATGCTGGTTTGCCTGCGAGTTCTGGCCTTTTAAATTCTGATAAAGTAATGAACAGTCCACACAGCTGAAGATGCATTTTTAATTGGAACTTACAAATCTTAAGTTTTGAATTTTCACCCTCTTAACGACCCAGGACCCAAGACCAACCCGGAGTGGGTGCAAACATGGGAAGATAGGGAAATTGAAATAAGTCAATATATCAAAATGCTCGGTAACATGGTCACTTTAGTTTCGCAACAGGTGAACAACGCGGCCGGTGACGGAGAAGAAGGACAGGAGAGTCCGATAAAAGAAGGGGACCTGGTGTGTATCAGAAAACCCGGAAAAATCCCGTGGGCTGAGGGCATTCGCCAACCGGGAGGAACTACCTCCTAGAAGAATACTTAGAAGCTGAAATGTGAAACTGGGGGGGGGAAGGGAACGAAAGAAAAACGCGCGGGTTATAAGGGGCAAGGCAAAAATTGTATGTAATGTACACCGCCCCTGGGAAGGACTTGAGACTCCGGCGGGTCGAGCCAAGAGGATTGGGGGGGTCCTCACCTACCAGAGACCTCAGGACCCAACCAGGCGGTATAGAACGCTTGGCAAAAAGGGTTTTTTATTTCTATTTTTGCGCGCGTTTCAAAACATAGGGGGCGCGGGAAGTAATTGTTGTCCTCATAAGAGGACAAAGGAGGGATTGTAAGGTATATTTCTGCAGCTGCTTCTAGCTCTGACTAAGGAGGGCGATGGGGGTGGCGGTTTAGATAACATTTATGTTAGCAACAGTACTGTGAGTGGGCAGCTATGTAACCCGCCCAAGGCCATTGCGCGCGGAACAACCTTTATCAGTGTGTGTAACTTGAGGCTCGGCAGAATGCGCCTTCTCCAGCCATAACTCAGATGGCTGTACGTGTTACAATCCTAGAGTAAAAAACTATTTGATTGAAGCCTTACTGTGTCGACTCACTCATTGAACTGAGATTTAGCCTAACAGTCCTCAGCGCCACAGTCCCAGTGCTAACCACTGTGTCACATGCTGCCCCTCACATGTCTTTTCTGACTTAACAAAAACACTTCACACTGTCAGTGATCTTATATTCAGCATGTTCCTCAAATTTGGCTGTCCTCAGAACTTGGCCACCATCCTCCACCTACACCCGATGACACACAAGCCATGAACCTCATCAATGGAAACACCCCAGACACTATCTCAGTGAAGACTGGGATTCGACAAGGCTGTGTCACTGCAGCAACCCTCTTCCCTGTCACGGTAGCACAGTGGTTAGCACTGTTGCTTCACAGCACCAGGGAGCTGGGTTCGATTCCCACTTGGGTCACTGTCTGTGCGGAGTTTGTACATTCTCCCTGTGTCTGTGTGGGGCTCCCACAAGTCCCTAAAGATGTGAGGTGAATTGTTAGGTGAATTGGACATTCTGAATTTTCACTCAATTTAGAGCCGCTGGAGTGTGGCAACTCAGGAATTTTCACAGTAACTTTATTGCATTGCGACATAGAAGATACATAGAAGATAGCAGCAGGAGGAGGCCTTTTGGCCCTTGGAGCCTGCAAGGCTACTTAATGTTAGCCTACTTGTGACACTGTCTCACCTCCAGAAAATTAGCCACGGGTGTGGAGATAATCGACAGGACAGGAAACCGACACCACCTTCAAAACAAAACCAGATTCAGTTCAACCTCAGGCATCAAGCTCCAGTCTGTTAAATCCCTCCACCTCCCTTGATTCTATAATCTCATTTTCCTCATCTAGGAAGAAGGATGCATGCCAGGGATCTCAGAGACATTGTGACTATATTCAAGAAGAGAGACAAGTCAAATTGTGGTAATTACACAGGCAACTCCCTGCTGTCTGCAAGAAGATCATTGCCAGGATCCTCCTCAATGATCTCCTCTTAGTGGCCAAAGAGCTCCTTCCAGAGTCACATTTAGGTTTTCTCCCTCCATGAGACACCAAAGACATGATCTACACGTGACAAACCAAAGCAAAATACAAGGAACATCACGAATCACAGGTCATTTCTGACCTCACAGAAACACTTCACTGTCAAAGTGATGTTTAATTCAGTATGTTCTTCAAATTTGGCTGTCCTCAGAACTTGGTCACCATCCTCCGCCTACACCACAATGACACACGAGCCATGTTCCTCATCAATGGAAACACCCAGGTGCTATCTCAGTGAAGACTGGGATTAGCCACGCCTGTGTCACTATACCAGCCCTCTTCCCCTTCACAGTAGCACAGTGGTTAGCACTGTTGCTTCACAGCACCAGGGACCTGGGTTTGATTCCCACTTGGGTCACTGTGCGGAGTCTGCACATTCTCCCAGTGTCTGCGTGGGTCTCCCAAAAGTTCCGAACGACGCGCGGAGAATTGTTAGGTCAATTGGACATTCTGAATATTCCCTCAATTTACCCAAACAGGTGCCGGAGTGTGGCAACTAGGGGATTTTCACAGTAACTTCATTGCAATGATACATAGAAGAGACATAGAGGATAGCAGCAGGAAGAGGCCTATTGGCCCTTCATACTTAATGTATGCCTACTTGTGACACTAATAAAGATTATTATCTTACCTCCAGCAAATTACCCACAGGTGTGGAGTTATTCGACAGAACAGGAAACCGACACCACCTTCAAAGCAAAACCAGAATCAGTTCAACCTCAGACATTAAACTCCAGTTTGCAGATGTCTGATCTGCTTGTTCAATCCATCCATCTCCCTTGATTTTATAACCATTAATACTCTCGTCTCACAAACTTCTATCAAACTCAGTTTTTATAGTTTCTAATGACAGAATCTGAACAGAATTGCAGATTTCACTATATTTTCTTAAAAGTGATTTCTGACATTGCTCCTGAACAGCCCACTCTCAGTTAGACAAATAAATATCACTGATTTGGTCATTTAAATGGTGACAATTATTTTACTCTGAACTGGTAATGCAACACAATTTCAAAACCATAATAATAATTTGAGTAAAGTGAAGTGAAAACAGAAAGTTGTGGAAATGTGAAGTGAAAACAGAAAGTTGTGGAAATCCTCAGCAGGTTTGGCAGCTTCTGTGAAGAGAGAAAGTTAACATTTCCAATGCAATCTGATTCTTCTTCAGAACTGAGAGTTTGCAGCATTGTGTTTTCATTTGACAGATAGAATGAATGTGAACTTTGTGGTTCTTACAGATATTTGGCTGTAAATCTAATTTCAGACCTTCCTCTGAACACTTTGCAACCTAAGCTCATTGTCCTTCACTAAAGACCCGGATAGAAAATCCCGCCACAAGATGGCGGCGGCCGCCGGGTGACCATCACCGAGGAGGCAGCCCCGCCCACCCCCTCTAACTATACAAACATGGCCGCCCCAACGCTCCGCGCCAGGAACAAAAGACCCGACCTCCATTCCCAAGATGGCGGTGGTCGCCGGGTGACCCGGGGGCGGTTACCGGAGCGGAAACCCCGCCTACTTTCTCTTCCCATACCAAGATGGCCGTTCCAGCTCTGTGCTCCACAAACAAACGACCCGAGTTCCATTCCCAAGATGGTGGCGGTCACCGGTTGCCCCGGGGCCTGTCACCCGGCAGGAAGATCCGCCCAATCTGTCATCCCTAACCAAGATGGCCGCCGCAGCGCTCCGCTCCAAGGACAAAAGACGCGACTTCCTTTCCCAAGAGGGCGTCCGGTTGCCGTAGAAAATCAACACCCGAAGTACCGTCTTCCTATTGGTCGGCACTTGCCGTCAATCACTCCCCAGACATTGTGAGCTGGAGCATGCGCAGTGTAGGTATGAAGCTGGACTCAGGCGGGTGAGTGGAGGTTCCATACCCCCCAATAAGACCCATTGGTTTTATTGTCAGTCTGCAGACAGGAGCTGGAGAACTGAACCCAGGCAGAGGAGAGGGAGGGAGAAAACTGGGAGTGGAGGAAAGAGATGGTGAGATGGGTTTGGATTTCAGCCCAGGGAGGAGGGAGAGTGTGTGGGACCAGGATTTACAGCTTTGGGGGAACAAGAGAGGGAAAAATGTTCCAGAGAAACAGGAATTGTCTGTTAAGAATTTCTATCCTGGACTGATGGTGATGGCTTTTATAAACTCCTTTTACAGGATATTGGAAGTGGAGGATTGGCTGACAGAAAACTCAAACCAAACATCAAATTGAGATCTGACAGAGTCACTCAATTCTTTTGAACCTGAATATCACAGTCTTTGAATGTGGAAGGAGTAATGTTTGTCTGTCAGTTTGTGGGAAAAGATTTTAAACATCAGTGTGATTGGAAAAGCACAGAGACGCACATACACAGTAAGTGTTCCATGAACTGACTGTGGAAAGAGCTTTAACCAGTTACAAAGACAGAAAAACCATCACACCATTCACAGTGGGGAGAAACCGTCCATGTGTTGTCTGTCTGGACAAGAGTTCAACTTGTCATTCAACCTGGAGAGACGCAAGGACACCGGCACCATGGAGAAACCGTGGAAATGTGGGGACTGTTGGAAGGGATTCAGTTACCCTTCTGAACTGGAAATGCATCGATGCAGTCACACTGGGGAGAGGCCATTCACCTGCTCCACCTGTGGGAAGGGATTCACCCAGTCATCCAGCCTGCTGACACACCAGTATGTTCACACAGAACAGACACCTTTCAAATGTTCTGAATGTGAGAAGAGATTTAAAAGCAAAAAGTATCTGTTGAGACACCAACACATTCACAGTGAGGAGAAGCCATTCACCTGCTCCTTGTGTGGAAAGGGATTCACTGCTACATCTAACCTGCAGAAACACCAGCGAGTTCACACTGATAAAAGACCTTTTAAATGTCCAGACTGTGGGAAGTGCTTTAAAACTTCCGGGGAAGTGACCTGTCATCAACGTGTTCACACTGACGAGAGACCATTCAGGTGCTCTCACTGCAGGACTGGCTTCAGGCGATCATCTGAACTTACTGTACATCAGCGAATTCACACTGGGGAGAGACCATTCACCTGCTCTGTGTGTGGGAAGGGATTTATTCAGTCTTATCACCTACTGAAACACCAACAAATTCACTCTGATATGAAACCTTTTAAATGTGTTGACTGTGAGCAGAGCTTTAGAAGCAGAAATGGTCTAGTGATACATCAGCGAATTCACACTGGGGAGAGACCATTCACCTGCTCGGTGTGTGGGAAGGGATTCACTCAGTCATACAACCTGCTGAAACACCAACAAATTCACTCTGATATGAAACCTTTTAAATATTTTGCCTGTGAGCACAGCTTTAAAAGCAGCAATGGGCTGATGATACACCAGCGAGTTCACGCTGGAGAGAGATTGTTCACCTGCCCCGAGTGTGGGAATGGATTCACTGACTTACAGCTTATGCTGAAACACCAGCGACTTGATGAGTGTCTGCAGGGATTGGATTCGGCTGTTTTTGCTGCTGTCAATCAGATCCAGGACTGAAATGTGTGGGTTAATCCTGAGGTGTGTAAGAAACGCGCCACAGTCGCTCTCTTCCATGGTTCAGAGCTCCGAGATACAGGCAGAAGGCTCCTTTACAACTGTGTTTAGAGTCAACAAGATTAATGATGAATGCTGGAAACTGTAAGATTTTAGTCCAGGAGCCAGAGTTCATCCAAAAAGGGGGTCAAAGTCAGTGGTGATTTTAAAGCAGTTTATGATAAAACAACAGTTTAGATTTGGTACATCAGCTAAATCGGCAGAAAATAGATGTGACCCACAACATGTGAGAATGGATTACTGATCCTGGATCAACAGGATGCTGATCTCCAAGGCTGGAGGTGACGTTTACTGATCCTGGATCAGACACTCGGACAGATGGAGCTGATCTCCGGGGCTGGAGGTGACAGTCTCCTCGGAATGGTTACTGATCCCGGATCAGACACTCGGACAGATGGAGCTGATCCCTGGGGCTGGAGTCTCTTGTGTTCTCCTTCCTCTGGGTCCAGTCAGAGTGTTTGGTTTTAGTCTGAATCCAGCACCGATCACTTTGAAAATCTTTCCTATCCAAAGTGATTTTCCTGTGGAACCATTTTAACCTTTACTCAGGCAGTTGGTTTATATTTGGGTCATCAGATCCAAGCTTCTCCAGTTATGGAATCTGATTTCAGGGTTTGTGACAGA
Source organism: Scyliorhinus canicula (assembly GCF_902713615.1). NCBI lineage: Eukaryota > Metazoa > Chordata > Chondrichthyes > Carcharhiniformes > Scyliorhinidae > Scyliorhinus > Scyliorhinus canicula. Next base: position 33,912 of record NW_024055448.1, read on the forward strand.
GAGAACAGGCCTGTCCTGTGTGTGTCACCCAGCAAGCTGCTGTGGAAGCTTTGTTACTGAGAGCCACAGAGAGCTAATTCTGTTCATATTCAATGAATTTCTGACATTTAAGAACATTATTAGATGGTGAATGTTTTCACAAAATATGCTGTCCAGTCAGACATTGGTGTAAAGTTGTGATCTGTTCCTGACCGAAGGTGAAATTTCCAGCTGAGAATCTTCGGTCTGAAGTTTCCGAGTGTTTTTGTAACATTCCTGAGTTTTCCAATGTGAGGCAGTGACAACAACAACTGGCATTTACCCATCAACAGGTTAAAATGTCGGAGACCCTTCACAGAGGGACAGAAGCTGTGTGGAAAAGGTAAGGAGACAGGTTTAGTGAGGGGTTTCCAGCCCTCAGGACCTCGGGAGCTGAAGGTGCCTCTGCCAATGGTGGAGTGAAGCAAGTCGGGGGAGCTGAAGGGGGTCAGAGTCTTTTCTTTGATTGTTTTACGGGATGTGGACGTCACTGGAAAGGCCGGGATTTGTTACCCATCCCTAATTGCCCTTCAGCTGAATGGCCAGCTCGGCACTGGAGTCAACCACATTGCTGTGGGTCTGGAGTCACATGTAGGCCAGGTAAGGACGGCAGATTTCCCTCCCTGAAGGACATTCGTGAACCAGATGGGTTTTTCCAACAATCTATAGTAGTTGTCACGGCCGCTGAGACTAACTTTAGAATTCCTGGTTTATTAATTGGATTTGGGATTTGATCCCGTGTCTTCAGATCATTAGCCTGGATCTCTGGATCACGAATCCAGTGACATTACCACAATGCCACCTTCTACCCTAATTGGAGGAGTGAGGGAGCTTGGAGGGTTGTATGGCTGGAGGAGGTTCCAGAGACTGTCTGTCATGGAGAGAGTGGCTGCCTCCATGGAGCTTCAAGCACGGCTCTGAAATGGGTCGGTGCAGGTCATGAACACGGCCGTGCCGGAGATGTCTGCTGCCATGAACAGGATGACAGATACAGTCAACACGTCACTGATCTCCCCCAAGCTGGTCAGCAGCAGAGTGCGAGGAATGATGTGACGCTGGTCCAGGAGAGGGATGGTGGGGGAAGGAGAAATGGATCTGGGAACTCCACTCAAAGAGCTCCCACCTTAGACCCATTCCCCCCCAAACCCACAGGCAGTATCCAACACGCTGCCCTGTCTCCAGCTGAATCTGCCCAGCACAGGTACAGATGGGTCAGTCTGTCCCAGGACCCTCAGGGGCTCTGAAACCCAGAGGGTGAAGACCACAAGCCTCTGGGCAGTGAGAGGAGGGGTGTGAGCAGCCTGTCTCTACCTCTGCTGAAACCACACGGGATGCATCAAGTAGAAGCAACAGGAAGGGTCTGGGCTCCAAATTGTAATTCACCAAGTGTCTGAAATGGGGGGTTTGACAAGATATGAAGTTTCTTTATTTAGCAATGATGCACAAACTGTATTGACTGGAACCACTTCCAGCTCTTGTCCGTTCTTACATCCCGGGGCCAGCTCAGCCTTTCACTGAGTTCATGCTGAATGTGAATCCAGGCTGGGGGCCATTGGGTGGCTGTGCAATGGGAGGATGAGTGGGTGAAGGAATGTTCAGTGAACAGGGAGGAGGAGGGGGGTTGGTGCTGCTGGTGGGAAGTGTTCATTCTGAAGGAGTCCCACCTGAAATAGGGACCATTCATTTCTCACTTTGAAATGATTGAGCTGCCGTCTTTCCCCATTCTTGTTCAGTTTTTCAATATTTATTTATTGAAATCTCAACTGAAACATATTCTTGTTGTGACCCTGCGATCCAGAGGATTATAAATCTGATAAAGTCAATCCCCATCGAGTACACAAGAGGACTCAACTGGTCCGAACTCTTTATGTCATAATTAAAAAAAAAACTAAATTTAGCGTCCCCAATTCATTTTTTCCAATTAAAGGGAAATTTAGCGTGGCCAATCCACCTACCCTGCACATAGAATTAGAATTCATAGAATTTACAGTACACTCCCCTTATAACCAAACTTTTTGACCAAGACTTTGGTCATCTGACTCAATGTGTCCTCATGTTCCTGTGAAACTGCTTGGCACATTTTATTGTGTTAAAAATCTCGATGTATACACAAGTTGTTATAGTTCAGTGAGATCTGATCATTGAGTGAGTGAGTTATTTGTTCGAATGCGTGTGAAGGAGTCCGATTGAGCCACAGTCGGAGTCACCAGTTTAAGGACAGGACGAGAGAGAATCTGGAGAGGGGAAAAGAATCAGGAGGAGACTAGAGACTGAATCTGGAACGAGCAGAGAGGGAGGGGAGTGTGTGGGACTGAGATTCATAGATTTGGGAGAATGCGCCATAGAAACTAGAATGGTCTGTTCTGAATTTCTATCCTGTATTTCCACTGAAAACCTCTGTAAACTCCTTTTACTGGGAGTTAGAGGGAGAGGATTTGCAGACAGAAAATTCAAGTCAAAATCTTGAGATCTTTCAGAATGACTTAATTTCATTATGAAAGCAGGAATGTTTGTTGTCTGTGGCAAATGATTTAAATCAGAATTGTGACTGAAAAAATAACCAGGATACAAACACACACACACACAGAAAAGAGACAGGGTCAAACATGACAGGGTCAAACCTGACATCAAGTCGAGTTAGTGTCAGACCGTTACCATGGAGAGGAATGGAGCTGGTAGCTCGGGAATTAAAACAATGACTTTGGTTTTCCCAATATTTAATTCATGGAAATTTCTGCACATCCACCACTGGATATCAGACAAACAGGCTCAGAATTTAACAAAGATGGAGAGAGGTGGTGGTGAGGTGGAGCTGGGAGCTATCTGTAAATGTGACAACTGACACTGTCCAGATGGTGTTATTGTGGGGAACATGTGGACGAGAAAGAAGAGGAGACAAATCTGGATCCTTTGGGAACACCAGAGGTAACTGGGATTGGGAAGGGAAGACATTACAAGTGATTCTCTGACTCTGATTAGACAGAGAAGAATGGAACCAGGAGAGAGCAGCCCCAGCCAGCTGGGTGACAGTGGAGAGGTGACGGAGCAGAATGGTGTGGCCGACCTTGTCAAAGGCTGCAGACAGGCCGAGGACAGAGGGGAGGTTTATCTTTGTCACAGTCACAGAGGATGTCATTTATAACTTTGATAAGAGTTGTTTCAGCTCGGTGACAGAGCTGAAACCTGATTGGAGGGATTCAAACATGGAGTCCTGGGGAAAATGGACAGGGATTTGGGAGAGGAGAGGAGTGATAGCGATAGGGCAGTAATTTGTAAGGATGGTGGAGTCAGGGTTTGCTTTTTGACAAAGGGTAGAATTACAGCAGAAGGGGAGGGTCAGTACCTGATAGAGAAAAGATTCAACAAAGTCAGTGAACATGGGGAAGTTGGTGATCAGTTTTGTGGGAATAAGGTCGATGGAGCAGGAGCTGGGTCTCATGGACAAGATGAGCTCTGAGAGGGCATGAGGGGAGATGGGAGAGAAACTAGAGAAAGATGTGGGTTTAGGGCTCGGGAAAGGATGAAATTTAGAGACAGTTTGGTCCGGTGGGCTCATGGAAGGGAGGGAAGCAGCAGAGGCAGCTGATCGGATTTACTCAATCTCAGTCACAAAGAAGCTCCACAAGCTCCTCACACTTCTTGTTGGAGGTGAGGATGGAAGAGACAGGGGAGAGCGAGAGTACTTCAAAAGGAACTAACTTGTGTCAGAGATATTAAAAAGTTTCAATGCACTGCGTATTTCACACAAATCTAATTTATTTGACTTTAAGCCTGAATATTAGCCCCTGTAAATGGGCTGCAGTTTATTACCATCAGCAGAACCAGACCCCAATGAACACGGTTCAGTCCTGGGTGTGATTAACGAAAAATTCCAATCACTGTGGTTATTTATGAACTCGCTGATGTCTCAGCAGGCTGGATGAGGTTGTGAAAGCGTTCCCACACTGAGAGCAGGTGAACGGCCTCTCCCCAGTGTGAACTCGCTGGTGGGTCAGCAGGTTGGATGACTGAGTGAATCCCTTCCCACACTTGGAGCAGGTGAAAGGTCTTGCGCCAGTGTGAATTCGGCGGTGGTCGGTGAGTTGTGATGATCGTCTGAATCCAGTCCCACAGCGAGAGCATCTGAATGGCTTCTCGTCAGTGTGAACACGTTGATGGTACATCAGTTCCCAGGAACTTTTAAAGCCCTTCCCACATTCTGAACATTTAAAAGGTCTCTTGTCTGTGTGAACTCGGTGGTGTCTCAGCAGGGTGGATGAGGTAGTGAATCCCATTCCACACCCGGAGCAGGTGAAAGGCTTCTCCCCAGTGTGAATTCGCTGGTGTGTCAACAGCTGTGACAACTGAGTGAATCCCTTCCCACACTCGGAGCAGGTGAAGGGTTTCTCCCCAGTGTGAATTCTCTTGTGCGTCAGCAGGTCAGATGACTGAGTGAATCCCCTTCCACACTTGGAGCAGATAAACGGCCTCTCCCCGGTGTGAATCCTGTGGTGTACAGTGAGTTGGGACGATCGCCTGAAGCCAGTCCCACAGTGAGAGCACCTAAACGGTCTCTCGTCGGTGTGAATACGTTGATGGAGCATCAGTTCCTGGGAACTTTTATAGCATTTCCCGCAGTCTGAGCATTGAAATGGTCTCTCATCAGTGTGAACTCGCTGGTGTCTCAGCAGGTTGGCTGAAATAGTAAAACTCTTCCCACACTTGGAGCAGGAGAACGGTTTCTCCCCAGTGTGACTGCGTCGATGTGTTTCCAGCTCTGATGGAGAAATGAATCCCCTCCCACAGTCCCCACATTTCCACGGCTTCTCCCCAGAGTGACTCCGCTTGTGTCTCGACAGGCCTGATGTTTGACTGAATCCTCGTCCACACACACAACATGTGTACGGTTTCTCCCCACTGTGAGCGATGCTTTTTCCTTCCATGTTCACAATCCGCTGATATACAGGTTACGGTCAATGGAGCAACTGGAGCTGATCCTGATCTGATGAAATTTCCCGACTGCAAATCCTCCCCTTCGAACACCCTGTGAAAAGGATTTAAAACAGAAAATAGGGAGTGAGCGAGAACCCACAAAAACACAAAGGCAGGTTGTGAAATTGAGCTGAATGAACCTGGTCATTTGTGGGGCCGGCACTGGGAAAAAGTGACCATGAAAACTGCTCGATTGTTGTAAAACCCAAATGGTTCAGTCACGTCCTTCAGGGAATGGAACCTGCCAACTGGTCTGGATCTGCACTAGACTCTGACACTCTGCGAGAAGGAGAGAGAAAGGGAGTAGTAGAGGCTGAATGATTGAAATAAGTATTTAATATATCTTCAACATGAGCAGAACTTTGACAGAATCTCCCGAACTATCGACCTCCACCATCTCAAAGGAGCAGGATAGCAGGAATATGTGAACACCATCATTTCCAAGTTCCCTCCAACTCGCACACCATCCTGACTTATCTGACAGACACTACTGGATGGACAAAGCCATTGTCTTCATTCCCGGTTACAAACTCCGCTCCCTCACCGCCGACTCCATCTCTCTCCCTGGGAACTATCTGAGACTGAATCAGACTCTTCACAATCTCGGTCATATTTCACCCCAAGCTGTGTTTCTGTCCACACATCACTGTGACCGCCTATTTCCACTCAGTACATTGTCCAGTTATGTCCCTGTCTTAGTTCATGTGCTGCTGAAACTCATCCATTCCTTTGTTTCCTCTAAACTCGACTATTCTAATGTGGGTCTTGTCGATCTCCCTTCACAGGAACTGGAGGTCATCCAAAGCTCAGCTGCTCCTGCCCTCACTCACACCAGGTCTTGTTCGCCATCACCCCTGTGCTTCCTCACCTACATCGAGGTAATCGCCAGTCCCACAATGCTCTGGGCTCATCTAATTGTGGCCCTCCCCCGGCTCCAGTTCCTCCCCTGTGCTCACAACCTCCTCCCTGAGCTGCCTAATCCCCTTCAGTCTGTCTCCACCAGCTGCACTGAGCATGCTCAGAACACAGCACGGCCCTGAGTCCTCGCCCTGGGTTCCTTTAGTCACCGATAGAGGACTTTCTGACCCATTGGGAATTCTGGGTAATCCCACCGCCATCGAGCTCAATCAGTGAACAGGCAAACCTTTTCCCCAGTTGGTATAAGGGAAGATCCATGGATGAGGGGGATGGTGGACAGGGAGCAGAATCAGAGGTTCAGACATTGTATTTAATACTCACAGCATAAGCATATTAATCTGATAGGAGATCACTTCCACACGAGAAGACAGCAGTGTGAAGCCTCCTGAGATTCTGGTCCCTTCCCAGTCAGTGATTAATGGAGCTGGGAAACAGAAAAGAGTCAGAATAAATTCTGGGATTTATTTGTTCAGTTTTACAAGTGGGTCTGCAGTCACATTCAAAGTTTGTGCAGACTGTGAGTAACTGGCTTTATTAACCATCCCTTTCCAGAAATTGGGGGAAGGTGTCTTGATATTCAGGGCAAATATTACAGGAACTATTTTAAAGCTTGTGTCATCATTTACGCTTTATCGGTATGGGTCATGACTAAAGCATTCGTGGGACCTATTTCTTAGAATAGGGGTTAGTTAATAAACTATCAGACTGGGCCTTGAGCCGCATAAATAGAGGCGTTGAGCACAAGAACAAGAAATTATAAAGTCCTGGTTAGATCACAACATTCCATCCAGCTCTGGTCACCGGTCCTTATGAAGGATATGAGGATCCTGACAGAGTGCTGAGGAGATTCAGGACGGTTCCATGAGGGAAGTTAGCGGCAAGGTTAGGCTGGAGAAACTGGGCTGGTTCTACACACAGCAAATGAGATTGAGGGAAGATTGATGGAGGTGCACAAAATTAATACAGGCATAGATCAGGTCGATAAAGAAAAGCTGTTCACATTAGCTGATGGTGCCTGAGATGCAGCACGGAATATGAAAAAGCCTTTTTTTACACAGAGTGATAACCTGGATCTCACAGCCCTGGAGGGTGGTGGAAGTGGAAATGATTCATCACTTCACAAGAAGAAGGATGATATACTGTGCGGCTTTTATCAAGGATTTGGCTGCATTAATTGCACGCTGGACGATTGCTTCATATTTAATTATCTGTCCCACTCCCATTCTGACCTCTCTGCCCTTGGCCTCCTGAACTGTTCCAATGAAGCTCATAGGGAGCTCGGGGAACAGCAGCTCATCTTTCCATTCAACACTTTACAACCTTCAGAACTCAGCAGTGAGTTCAGCAGTTTCTGCAGCAACAGAGGTTTCAGCATCTGGAACTCTCTCCCTGAAAAGGTGCCAGAACCGGATTCTATGTTTAGAATGTGTCTGCTCGTCCGAGATTCCCCAACCAGTGGAAATAATTCCTCTATATCTACCTCGTCAGTTCCAATTAACATCCTGAAAACTTTGATCAATTCCTTTTTAATCTCCTAAATTCCAAGGATTACAACCCTCATAATCATGTGGCAAAGGGGTTAGGGAGGGGGAGATATAATTAATGGCATAGTGCTAAAGATTGTGCAGGGACACAGGGGACTGGGGTGTCTAAGTGCTTTTCTCTCTGAAGTGACAGGATATATTCAGAGCAGTTAGCAAAGCAGTTCTGCAGAAGGATCATTTAGATCCGAAAATTAACTCTGATTCTCTCTTCACAGATGCTGTCAGATCTGCTGAGCTAATCCAGAATATTCTGTTTTCATCTCAGATTTCAAGAACCTGCAGTATTTTGCTTTTATTAAATTGCCTCTTGAGCTGATAAATGGTATTAATGAGACAAAATAGAAGTTTTACTGCTTTATAAAGCTCTGATTAGGCACAATTTGAGTATTACATCCATTTCTGGGCACCACTCTTCAGGAAGAATGTGAAGGTTCTTGAGAAGATGCAGAAGAGATTTTACAGAATGGTTCCAGCAAAGGAGGTTGAGGAGATTTGATTCAGGTGTAGAAGATTCTGATGGGTTTCGGTAAAATAGACAAAGAAAATCTGTTCCCATTCACTGATTGTACGAGGACTTGGGACACATTCAGGTTTTGGGTAAACGATCTGGGAGATGTGAAGGGGACCGGTTTTACAGTCAGTGGTAATGACCCTAAAGTTACAGCTGAGGGAAGGGCAGAAATGGACACGGTGAATATTTTCAAAAGGAAATTGGATAAATATTTAATGGAAATAAACCTGTGAGAATAGAGGGATGAAACAGGGGAATTGGACTGACTGGATTGCTCGAGAGAGAGCTAGCATCAACTCACTGGGCCGAATCGCCTCCGCTGTGCCACACTGACTCTCTGACTATAATCACACCGTATAATTTAACTTTGGGATTCAGCAGCGGTACAGTAGTTAGCACTGCTGCCTCATAGCGTCAGGGACCCGGGTTCAATTCCGGTTTCTGTGTGGTGTTTGTACATTCTTCCGGGTCTGCGTGGGTTTCCTCTGGGTGCTCCGGTTTCCTCCCACCGTCCAAAGATGTGCTGGTTAGTGGATTGGCTATGCTAAATTGCCCCTTAATGTCCAAGGATGTGCAGGTTAAGTTCTGAGTTATGGCTACAAGGTGGGTGGACGGAGGAAGCATAAATGGGTGGAGTGCTCATTTGAAGGGTTGGTGCAGACTTGATGGGCTGAATGGTCCCCCTCTGAACTGTAGGGATTCGATTATCTTATAATCACTCTGGGAAATCTGTGCTCTACACTCCCTCTGAGGCCATTCTATTCTAAGGTTTGTTGCCCAGTGCTGAGCTTTCAATATGTGGTTGAACCAGGGTTTGTGAAACTCGGGGTAATTTCAGTCAGTCTGGGACCTGGAATCTTCTCACACAGACAGAACAGACAAACATTTTACCTTGCACACTCAGATGCTGCTGATATTCAGGTTCTGATGTATCGCTGACTCTGTCAGATCACAATGTGATGCATGATTTAAGTTTCCCATCGATCAATCCTCCACTTTTAACTTCCTGTAAAAGAAAATTACAAAGACCTTCAACCACTATTCTAAGATATAGATTGAGGATACATAAAAATTGTCTTGGTTTGAGTTTACTGTGTGTAAATCGTCCTCTCTAACCCCCTGTAAAAGGAGTTTCCAGAATACATCCCGGTCAGTCACAAATTCTCTCCTCCTGCTGACAGGACAGGAAACACTGCGCATGCGCCCTGCTGCAATATGGCTGCCGTTATTCTGGGCCTGTGACGCAGAGCAGCCCAACAACGCCCTTTGCAAACACAGGATCAGTAGCTTCTTATTCGGGGTTTGAGGCATTCATGCTGTGTTCATGAAGCCCCCCTCCCAGACACTCCGCTGTCTCTTCCCTCCACCTCGCGGCCCCGTTGCTCAGTTCACCCGATCATTTTTCCCCTCGCCGCCCAAGTCCAAGCACGTACCGCACTGCGCATGCCCCCGTCAGAGACCGCATTGCGCATGCCCCCGTCAGAGACCGCACTACGCATGCTCCAGTCAGAGACCGCACTGCGCATGCCCCCGTCCGAGACCGCATTGCGCATGCCCCCGTCAGAGACCGCACTACGCATTATCCACTTACAGCTTGGTGGTGCGCCTGCCTAAGAAGCTCCTGCGGGTTGAATAGGACACAGTCTTCCACGCGGAGAATGCTGGGTATGTATCCAACCATTGAGAGGCAATATTGCTCAATCGAAATTGTTGCTTTGTGATCCGATTTCGATTGGAGCCACATGCCAAGATGTCACATTATTAAATTAATTGATACAGCAACCAAAGTGCATGCGAAGTATCTGAATTATACTAAATGGGTGGCACAGTGGCTAGCACTGCTGCTTCACAGCACCAGAGACCCGGATTCAATTCCGGCCTCGAATAACTGTGGGAAGGTTGCAGTTTCTCCCTGTGTCTGTGTGGGTTTCCTCTGGGTGCTCCGGTTTCCTCCCACAGTCCAAAAATGTGCAGATTAGGTGGATTGGCCGTGATAAATTGGTGTCCAAAAGGTTAGGTTGGTCACCGGGATAAGGTGAAGGTGTGGGATTAACTGGGGTGCTCTTTCCATGGGCTGGTGCAGACTCGAATGGCCTCCTGCTGCACTGTAGATTCTACAAGTCTTCCTCCAAATAAGATGACCAAGTGAATTCATTTCCACATTCACCTGGAGGCACATTCACCTTGGAACCAAGATGGCGCCAGAGCATGGCGACTCTGCGAGCTCTACCAAACAGTTCCTCTTTTTGCATCTCTTATAATCGTACTAATCTTTTAAAACTAATTGAACACTAACATTATCATCAACCTTTACTCCTGTATGCTTCACCAGATGCCGGTGTCTATGTATTTACATTGTAGACCTTGTGTTATCCTTTTATGTATATTATTTTTATCTTATTTTCTTTAATGTACTAAATGATCTGTTTGAGCTGCTCGTAGAAAAATACTTTTCACTGTATCTTGGTACACGTGACAATAAACAAATCTAAACCCAAAGAATTTTGTGGTGGAATTTTACACCTGAGATTGCAGCTCAGTCAGTGATTTTAAACCCTTCTACTAATGAGTTCCACATTCTTAGCACTGTTCAGTTAAAGAATAGCAAAAAAAAACTACAGATGACGAAATCTGAATTAACAACAAAAATAATAATCTAATAATAATCTCTATTAGTGTCACAAGTAGGCTTACATTCACACTGCAATGAAGTTACAGTGAAAACCTCCTAGTCGCCACACTACGGCGCCTGTTTGGATACACTGGGGGAGAATTTAGAATGTCCAATTCACTGAACAAGCACATCTTTCGGGACTTCTGGGAGGAAACTGGAGCACTCGGAGGAAACCCACTCAGGCATGGGAAGAATGTACAGACTCCACACAGACAGTGACCCAAGCCAGGATCAAAATACTCAGCAGATCTGGTAGTGTCTGTGGAGAGGGAGACAGGGTTTACATTTCATGTCTGAGATCAGAACTACACTGCATCAGCACAGATCTGAAAGGTGAACTGTTTCTCAATCCCCAGATGTTGCCAGATATGCTGGGTATTTCCAGTATTTTCTATTTTAATGTCTAGTTAAAGAGAATTGCTCATTAGATGTATTACTAAGTTATATTTATTTTCATCCTTATACAAGTGAAAACATCTTCCAGTTGTCTACCCAGTAAAAACACTTCTCTGCGTTTATATTACTCAATCATTCACTTTTCCAAAGGAAACGTCCCTAGCCTGCTCAATCTATCTTGATGTGTATAACTTGTCAGTATAGAATCGCTCCAATAAAAGTTTCTTGCATCCTTTCCAGTGCTTCTCAATACACTTTGTAATAAGGAGATTTGAGGTAATCAGAGCAGCAAACTCGCCATTGTCCCCAAACGCCTGCAAATTGTAGTACTTAAGTTTTTTCTCCCCCATTAGCTGAATATAAGATGGAATGGAATGAGCAGATTCAACAAGCCGATCTCTAACATTATGGGGCATCTACAATGGTGTGTCCTTTCCCTACAGTGAAGCAGTGGGCTGTTTTACTCTTAATCTGTCAGTTATGACATGAAGAATGGCGTGTCTGAGAACAACAGCTTTCAGTGAAGTGGCTCCAGGTCAGATTATGCTTTAAACATAATTTCTGAGCAGTGATAGGCTGCACTTGTAATTTATGTGTACTTCTATTTACAGTTCAGTCCTGCTTGCTCAGCTCTCAGCTCTCATAATTGTCCTTCAAGTTCATAATTCCCCAAGTTCAAAAGACGCATTCTCCTCCCCAAACTGAATGTAAAATCGAGTCGTATATGATCGCGGCCACCTAGGGCTGCCTTCACCATGAAGTTACTGATTAATCCCATCTCACTGCGCAATACCAAGTCTAGTGACTCCCTTTGGGTGGTTCCAGAAATCAGAACACTCAGAGCATCAAAAGATGTTTGTATTTGGACTCGGCACACATAGTAACAGTTTGTTCAGTCAACAACTTAATATAATGGGTTTACAGATGACGCTCTATCAAAAATGTCGAATTGTAATAAAAGCAAAATACTGCGGTTGCTGAAATCTGAAATAAACACACATGTCCATCCGAGGCAGCTGCAATGCTCCAGTGATGCCCAATGTAAACTGGAAGAACAACACCTCATCTTCCTATTAGGCACTTTACAGCCTCCCCCATCTGCCCTTCGCTGTTCAGTTGCTTCCATTTCATATTCGGCTTTCTCACCATTTTGCCACCGTTAATACTTTTCATTCCTTAAAGACCCCTATGTTTTACGTCCTTGACAAATTTGTCCATGCGGCAAGGCGGCACAGTGGTTAGCACTATTGCCTCACAGCACCTGGGACCCAGGTTCAATTCGGCCTTGGGAGTTTGCACATTCTCCCCTTGTCTGCATGGTTTTCCTCCGGTTGCTCCGGTTTCCTCACACAGTCCAAAGATGTACAGGTTTGGTGGATTGGCCGTGCTAAATTGCCCCTTCGTATCCAAACATGTGCAGGTTAGGTTGAGTTACGGGGTTTCAGGGATAGGGCAGGATCCTGGTTAGGGTGCTCTTTCAGAGGATCGGTGCAGACTCGAGGGGTTGACTGGCCTCATTATGCATTGTAGGTATGCTATTCTATTCTTTTCGGTTCTACCTGGCCTTCTATTCTGCCCCACCTCCTGTGTCCCTTTTCAACTATATAATTCTGTCCATTCCTACCCTACCCTCCCATACTGCTGTGAAGGATCATTTAAATGATGTACTGGTAAACTCGGTTTCACTCCATAGATTTCGGCAGACCAGCTAAATCTATCCAGCAATGTCTGATTTCATGCTGACAGTAATGTTGCCCAAAAAGACAGATGCCAGCAACATGGTAATTGAAGCAGAGGAAATGGCAGAGATGGTTACAAATCACTTGTTCTTGGTCTTCCTGTGGAGGCAAAGCAGAAAGATAGACCCGGAAAGGAGGTTCTGTGCGGATCTGCTCACAGCCGCCTTTCATATTCACTAACGGGATTTGACCAACGGAATTGTTCACATCTTGTACAAGGAAGGATCAAATCCAATTGGCATCTCCATTTCAAATCCGTTGTGAAGTAACATTCTCTCATTTGATTTGAAAGCTGACTGTTGTGAAGCTGCAGCCGAGCACAATGGGCTTTGTGCTGCTCTTTCTGTGGTGTCCTGGTCATCACATTCGCCGATTGAAAACCGGACAGAACATTATCAAATCTTTCACATTAACAGTGAGACAAGTTGGAATGATTTAAGTTTGTTGCTGGAAGTTATCGGGATCTCGGGTGCTGCAGCCAATTCTATTTACTTTTACCCCGGCCTCAAAATGCATTCAGCAAAATCAGAAATGCTGAATTGTCCGGATACAATGAGATGGAAAATATGTTCGCATTTTGACAAAGTTCACATATTAGCGGTTCGTTCAGTCCACAACAGAATTGAATGGGTTTACAGATGCAGGTTTAATCACCGTCTGAAACATGCACATAAAGACAGACACAAGCGATTCTGTGACTGAACGGGATGAAGGCGTCAGAATGTCTCAGACACAGAACAAAAAGGAATCAAATATAATGAAAATATCATTCTCAAATCTCTACCTGTAAAACTATCCCATTTCATTTCAGTGCTGGCTGTGCTCAATCTTACATGAGCACAATGGGGTTTGTATTTCCCAGTGACTCGAATTATTTTCTTTTGTCAGTCATGTTTGCAAATCAATGTATATTTCAGAGTCTCACTTTCAAATGAGGATGTAAATGTCAGATAAGATGAAGTTTTGAGTAACGGAACAGATACTGAGTAAATTGATTGATATTTTTGAAGCAACATGAGAATGGTGTTATTGCTGAGTGAGCAGAAATCATTCCACCCTGAGACTGCTTCTCCATTTGAAAATTCATTTCAAACCAAATAAAGTGGAGGACTGCAGCAAAGTGATCTCAACAGGGCTTTGTGAAGTTCTAAAAATCATTCCCTCTCTAATAGACAGACTCTGTGAACAGGCTGTAGATCAAATATAATTAAATTCTGTATGTCAACTCAGAAATAATGAAAAGATGCTTGATCGGGAAAAAAACACCTTCATAAATTCGGTATGAAATCAATTGCATGATTATACATTGTTTATATCGTAAACTACATAATTTCCGTGTTCACATCTTCTGGTCCAGTGAAACTTGATCATTAAGTCAGACTGGGCGTGGATTCGACAGAAATTCCTTTTTCAAAAGCGAATTGGACGATCAGCTGTAATGGAGAAAACTCAAGGCCGTTTAAACAGAGAAAAACATTGAGACTAATCAAAAGATTGTTCTTTTGAAAAGCTGGTCGAGGTGATCGAAGTGCCACTTATTGCGTTTTGCCATTTTATGGTTATATTGATTTATTAGTAACTCTGCAGCATTCCTAATGAGAACAGCCGAATTCTAAAAAACAAAGGTCTCAAAGTGTGACTGAGTGACAGAACAGTGTCCGCTTTCTACACAGGCTCATTAGAGTGAACATCAGCCAACGGTTTCTGTAGTGTAGTGGTTATCACGTTCGCCTCACACGCGAAAGGTCCCCGGTTCGAAACCGGGCAGAAACATTATGGCGATTTCTTGCTGTTTTCTGTTTACTCATTAAGAGAATCCATGACCTTCCACTCGTTTCAAATGATATCCTACAAAACCCACCATTATGGAGACTGGAAGGAATCGGTCAGAGAGTTCACACGTGTTAAGTGTGAATGGTTTTCCAATGAGCTGCGACATTTTCTGATTCGAATAATAATGTTAAATCAATTTCTCTGCCGCTTGTCTAAGTTTTCAGCCGAATTGAACTCCCTCAAAAGGAGTTCTCCTTCAGTGCAACAAGAATGCAGGTTTCCTGATCTCGGTCAGAGGGTCAAACTCGGTGTTTTGTTTATGTGGTGTAGTGGTTGTCATGTTTACTTTACACTTTTTAAAAACCCTGGATTGGTAACCGCGTAAATCCATTATCGAATCCCATTCGATTAAGTGTTTGGGAAAAGTTGCATAATTGACATTTTTATTGTCACACATCCCGAATAACCCTTAAACTGAGTGAATCTGCCGTGTGGAACCCCGGTTCCCAGAGCTTCAGCCTGATTCTCTGCATTGTCAGTTTAGTGACAATAACACAACTCAACACCAACTATCACCCCCAGTGAATCCGCTCTCGATTATTACCTGAATATAATACCTTACAAAGCAAATGTCATTTGCTCTCATATATGCTGGAAAATGCATTCAGGAGAAGCAGAAATGCTGAAAATTCCCGGTACACTGAGCAGGAACACAAATGCTCCTATATTGACTCGGCACAAATATTAACAGTTCGTTCAATGGCGATTAATGCAGTTTAGAGGCTGGGATTGTCTCTGTTAATATATTAAATTGATTAACACTAAAAGACCGGCTGGGAATCCTGCAGTAAGTAACTCACCTCCCCCCCCCCCACCCCCAGCAGTCACAAGTCAGGAATTAAATGGCTCAAAGGGCAAAGCTGGCTGGATGGATTGGCCATGCGAAATGACTGGGTTACGAGGGGTGTGGGTCGAGTTAGGGTGCCCTTTCCAAGGGTCGGTGGAGACTCGGTGGGCCGAATGGTCTCCTCCTGCACTGTTGGGATTGTATGATTCTACCAATATTGATCTCCCTCTCACTAAACCCTCCATTCCCAACATTTCTGTCATCTGATTTGTGTCAGTTTCTGTCTCTTTAGAATATACTGGAATTTGTCAAAAAGGCTACTAAAAGTAAATCTAATAATCTAAACGATCAACTGAATTGGGTTAAAGTTATTCAATATGCATTTTTCATGGACTTTGCAAACTGATGTCGAAAGGTTTACCACGAGCCAGCCAGGAATCTCCTGATCCGTAGTCAGGCGCGTTATCCATTGCGCCACTGGCCCACAGTGAAATGCAACTGTTACAAATTGGTTCAATACGTCACCCAGACTATTTATCCCAAAGTGCTTCACAACTCTGGGGGAAATTCTCTCAGGATCCCCCCCCCCCCCCCCCCCTCTTCCCGGATTGGATTGGAGTCGGGGTTGAATTTGGTGACAATGTAAAATACACCAATGCTGTTCCCAGCCTGGGAGGTCATCCCCGAAAAACAGAAAGAATGGGCTGGCAGCTCTGGGATCGTGTCCAGTGTCTGTTTGTGGGGAAATGCAGTTGGTGAATGGCCAGGCTGGAGTAACACTGACCAGGACATAAAACAACAAGTGAATGAATGTATGTTTGGAAATTCCCAGCTCCTTCCTGTCTGCAGGTATTTCCCGCTCTGAGCTGCACAATGAACAACGAACCACACCGATAAAACTAACTTTTATTTCCTGCCCGTTCAACTGGTGTCGGTGCCAGTGATGTTTATGGACAAACTGCAGGCTCTGTTTCCCCTGCTGCATTTATTCCCCTGGAACTGATACTCTCATTTTCTGTTTCCATCAAATGTCCGAACGCTGTAAAGTTCCGATCATGTCCACCAGATGGCGACATGGCCACATGTTTCCTCATCAAATACCCGCCATAATATTCACCTTAAGTTGCTGTCTCAGTCAATGGTTCCTCTCTGCTTTCAAACATAGGAGCAGGTGAAATAGAAGCAGAAGTTGGCCATTCGGCCCCTTCAGGCTGTTCTACTATTCAATAAAATGGGGAGATGACGGCGTTGGACTGGGGTGGGCACAGTAAGAAGTCTTCCAACACCAGTTTAAAGTCCAACAGGTTTGTTTCAAACACGAGCTTTCTCAGGTGTGTAAAGAGGTGGGTTGTACCACCAGATATATAGACAACAGTCAATGATACAAAGACGGGCATTCATTGTATCACCTTGCATCACTGACTGTCGATATATGTGGTTATGGAACCCACCTCTTCATTCACTCGATGAAGGAGCAGTGCTCCGAAAGCTAGTGATTGGAAACAACCCTGTTGGACTTTAACCTGGTGTTGAACGACTTCTTACTGTTCAATAAGCTGGCTGCCCTGTTTGTGTTTCGAATTCCACATTCCCATCATGCAAACAGACGACATTTGATTCTGTGATACTAACTGGTTTGTTTTATAGCATGATACACACACGGTAGCACATACAAACAGATGCGATAGAAGCAGAAGTCGGCCATTCGGTCCCTTCAGCCTGTCCTGCTATTCACTGAGACCATGGCTGGTCTGTTTGTGTTTCGAGTTCCACATTGCCATCATGCAAACAGACGAAATAAGCTTCTGTGAAACTGAACAGCAGCGCATCTTTCCACTGGGCTCAATACAGCTTTCACACTCAGTGTGTGTTCAGCAGTTTCACACTGTAAATGCTGCACCCATTCTGTGTGTCCTTACATCGCAGATTTGTGTTTCAATCTTGTTTCCACTTGTTCTTTGTGTCGAGCGGCAGTTGTTGATCAATCTGCCATTGATAGCTCCTCCAGACACATCTTTTGTTTATTTGTATCTTCCATTGCTCTGACAGAGAGCTAGCACAGACACAGTAGCCCGAATGGCCTGAATCTGTGGTGTAATCATTCTCTGATTTGATGCTAACTTCACCCTGTGGCTACGAAAGCCAAGGCCTTTTTTCATTTAATCTCTCCTGACTTGCCCCCTATCAGCGCCCTTTCCTGTTGTTCTGTTTCCTCCCTCCGGGATTTCACTTCGTTAAAACGTACTACATTTCTAACCTTTCCAGGTTTCAATGGAAGGTCAAGGAGGTGAAAGATGAATTTTGTTTCCCTGTCCACAAAAGCTGCCTGACTGCCTGAGATTTCCCAGCATTTTCCGCAGGTATCTGGTTGGCTGTGGGTGGCAATGAAAGTATCTGTTGCCTCAATCACCTCCTTCTTACCGGCTCGTTGGTCTAGGGGTAAGATTCTCGCTTCGGGGTTTATGCTGCATGAAAATTGTGAGAGATCCCGGGTTCAAATCCCGGATGAGCCCTTATTGGCCAAACTGCAGATTTTGTTCATTTCTTTCCAGTGCAGACAGCGGGATCGGTTCACGTTGGGGTTTCTTTGAGAAGCTGAGCTCACACTGCAGGGAAACAATACGTTCCCGAGAAAATCGAGACATTTTGAAAAAGCTTGTCTGTGAGTGGACATTCACTTATCTCTATTCACTAATCCAGGTGACCCCATGATGGTGGATTCAGGCAGCTGTGTGTCTGTTTCGTTTATAGAACAGTACAGCACAGAACAGGCCCTTCGGCCCTCGATGTTGTGCCGAGCAATGATCACCCTACTTAAACCCACGTAACCCATATACCCGTAACCCAACAATCCCCCCATTAACCTTACACTGTCCCAGTGACAGTGAAGGCACAGCCGATATATTTCCCAGTCAGGATGGGGAGTGGCTGGGAAGGAAACTTTCAGGGCGTCGGAGTCTTGGGTTTGAAAGGTGCTGTCTGAGATGCCTTTGGTGAGTTCCTGCACCCATCCAGGCAAGTGGAGAGTATTCCATCACACTCCCGACATGTGCCTTGTAGATGGTGGACAGGTTTTGTGGGGTTAGGAGGTGAGTTACTCGCTGCAGGATTCCCAGCCTCTGACCTGCATTTGGCGCCATTGAACGAACTGTTGATATTTGTGCCGAGTCAAAATAGGAGCATCTATGTTCCTGCTCAGTGTGCCGGCAATTTTCAGCTAATCCTGAATGTATTTTGAGGTACATGTCAGAGCGAATGACACATGCTTGAAAGTTATTATATTCAGGTAATATTGGACAGTGGATTCACTGGGGGAGTGGCTGGTGGGTGAATAGTGTAACTGTCTCTGGACCAGGTAATATTGGACAGTGGATTCGCTGGGGGAGTGGCTGGTGGGTGAATAGTGTAACTGGCTCTGGACCAGGTAATATTGGACAGTGGATTCACTGGGGGAGTGGCTGGTGGGTGAATAGTGTAACTGGCTCTGGACCAGGTAATATTGGACAGTGGATTCACTGGGGGAGTGGCTGGTGGGTGAATAGTGTAACTGGCTCTGGACCAGGTAATATTGGATAGTGGATTCACTGGGGGAGTGGCTGGTGGGTGAATAGTGTAACTGGCTCTGGATCAGTAAAGCAGAGAACCAGGCTGAAGCTCCGGGGATCGGGGTTCCACACGGCAGATTCACTCAGCAACCCAATTCAAGGGCAATTCAGGATGGGTGTAAATGAATAATGAAAATGACAATCATGTAACTTTTCCACACACGGAAATGAATGGGGGTTGGCAATGTTTCTGTGCGGTTTTAAACCGAGGGCCTTAATGTGTGTAAAGCAAACATGATAATCGCTACACTACAGAAACAGGGAACAGCGTTCAGCGCACTGACCGAGAATAGTAAACTGTGCGGCCTTATTGCACTGAAGAACCTTCTATTGGCAGAGTGCTATTCAACTGAAAACTTAGACAAGTGGCGGAAAAATCGATCCGACATTAGAATCATCAAATATCACAGCACATTAGAAAACCATTCAGAATTAACATGTGTGAACTCTGACTGCGATTCCTGCAAGTCTCCATCACAGAGTATTTTGCAGGGTATCAGTTGACCTTTGCGGGTGTAAGGTAATGCATTCGCTTAACTATTGAACAGCAAATAGCAAGGATGCAACTCATCTGCAAATTAGACGAGTGAGGTCAATAATGTTTCGAATAAGGGAAATTTCCCTCACCATTGCCCCCCCCCCCCCCCCCAGCTGAACAATCTGCTCCCTGTTCCTCCTGTCCTTTGGCTCCCTGCTTACCTTTGTTCTGCCATTAACACATTCTCATCTCTCAATGCGCCATCAGCACCTTTCTTAGCCTTGATCACCGCCTTTTGCATTCCCTTTGTCTTTCCTTCCATGTTCCGGAGCCTCTGATCTCCGGGTCAGCATTCTACAAGGAGGCCTTCAGGAGACGCGACAACGCAAAATTGCTGAGCAAAAACTTATAGCTAAGTTCCGCACGCATGAATGCGGACTCAACCGGGATCTGGGATTCATGTCGCATTACATTCGGCCCCCACCAACAAGCCTGGACTTGCAGAGGCCTACCGACTGAACTGGCTTGGGACAATTCACACCTCTTTAACCTGGAGTTACCTCTCTCTCTGCATCTTTGATGATTTGATTGCCTGCAGGTGCTCGCATTCCGGGGCATCTCTGACTGTGTCTATATAAACATTTCTGGAACAAGCCTTTCCATTCACCTGAAGAAGGAGCCGTGCTCCGAAAGCTCGTGTTTGAAACAAACCTGTTGGACTTTAACCTGGTGTTGTAAGACTTCTTACTGTGCTCACCCCAGTCCAACGCCGGCATCTCCACATCATGGCTTTCCTTCCAAGGCATCTTAGTCATCCTCCACCTATCGCTGGCCCCCTATCCAGCCCCAATGTTCCCCTCCCCTCCCCACAGTATCAATCTGACCCGATTTCCAGTTCTCCAGCTTTGACAGAGTCACCCAGACTCGGAACGGCAGCTGCCATCTCTCTCCACAGAGGCTGCCAGACCTGCTGAGAGTGTCCAGTATTTGTGTTTCTGATTCAGATTCCAGCATCCACAGTAAGTTGCTTTTATTGTACATTTAGACATGTATGAAATGGAGATTAAATCTGTTCATCTGCATCTGTAAACCCATTAAATTCTGTTGTGCATGAACAAACTGCTAATATGTGAACTGTGTCAAAATGGGAGCATCTTTTTTCTTCTCATTGCGTCCTGAACATTCCGGTAATATTCAGTTTCAAAATTAGTTTGTGCAAACTTTCCTCACACTAAATAAGACAGATGTCTCACTTTATAAAAATAAATTTAGGAATACCGAATTACTTTCTTTCCAATTAAGGGGCAATTTAGCGTGGCCAATCCACCTACCCTGCACATTTTTGGGTGTGGGAGTGAAACCCACGCAGACAAGGGGAGAATGTGGAGAAACTCCACACGGACAGTGACCCGGGGCCAGGATCGAACCCCAGCAGATGTCTCAACTGAAGATACAGAACTTCGTCTGCACTTCAAAATGTAAAAACATTTGTTCAGCAATACTCTCTGTTCAGTCATGTAACGTTCCATTAATCAGGGTAGCATGGTGGCGCCGTGGTAACACTGCTGCCTCACGGCGTTGAGGTCCCAGGTTCGATTCCCGCTCTGGTTCACTGTCCGTGTGGAGTTTGCACATTCTCCCCGTGTTTGCGTGGGTTTCACCCCCACAACCCAAAAGATGTGCAGTGTAGATGGATACTTTAAACTCCTAACTTAATATTATTTGATATTTATGTCCTGATTTGAAATCGAGACTCTGAAATATACAACATTGAATTGAAAACGTGACTGACAAAATAAATCAAGTCGCTGGGTAATATAAGTTCCCTTGTGTTCATTGTGAGATTGACCACAGTCAGCTTTTAAACACAATCAAATATCTTCACAGGTCAGAGATTTAAGAATGATATGTTCATTATATTTGACCCTCTTTGTTCTGGGAACGAAACATTCTGCAGCCTAAATACCGTTCATGTTTAAGAAAGGAGGGCAGATTCCCACAGTGGCCTTTCCTGTTTCTCCATCAGGAAGACCGGTTTTTCTTTCCCAAAGCTGGTTCAGTTAAGTCTCTGGCATTTCCTCTAAGTCAGTTACAGTATCGTTTGTGTCTGTCCTTTTGAGTACACGTTACTATAAGACATCCTTCAATCTGGCCTGTTGCATTTGCTGATCCCAACGCCATCTACTCTGCATTGGAGAGACGAAATGCCGACTGGGTGACCGCTTTGCAAAACACCTTCGCTCCATCGACAAGCTGGCGGCAGACACTCCTGTCGCTTGTTATTTCAACTCACTGTCCTGCTCTCATGTCCACATGGCCGATCTTGGCCTGCTGCAATGTTCCCATGTAGCTCAGCACAACGCCGAGGAACAACCCCCATCCTCCGATTAGACACGGTACAGCCTTGCGGACTTAACAGTCTGCTCAACAGCTTCAGACTGTGAAATCCCTCCTCCCCCTTCATCATCTTCCACTGATTTGTTTTCCCTTAACATTGTCCCACCCCACAACACCTGAGAAATCTGCTCCCTGTTCCTACTGTCCTTTGACTCCCTGCTTACCTTTGTCCTGCCATTAACACATTCTAATATCTGAATGAGCCACGATTAGCAGCCTTTTTAGCCTTGATCACCGTCACTTACATTCCCTTTGTCTTTCCATCTAAGACATCTTTGTCAGTCTTCACCTATCTTTATTGGCCATGTATCCAGCCCCAATGTTCTGCTCCCCACGCCCCCTCCCCTCTCCACCCCAACAGTATAAATCGGAATAAAAGCAAATTTCTGCAGATGCTGGAATCTGAAACAAAAGAGAAGAGAAGGGGCAGCAGGGTAGCATGGTGGTTAGCATAAATGCTTCACAGCTCCAGGGTCCCAGATTCCCGGCTGGGTTACTGTCTGTGTGGAGTCTGCACGTCCTCTCCCTGTGTGCGTGGGTTTCCTCCGGGTGCTCCGGTTTCCTCCCACAGTCCAAAGATGTGCGGGTTAGGTGGATTGGCCATGCTAAATTGCCCGTAGTGTAAAGTAAGGTTAAGGGGGAGGTTGTTGGGTTATGGGTTACGGGTATAGGGTGGATACATGGGTTTGAGTAGGGTGATCATGGACAACATTGAGGGCCGAAGGGCCTGGCCTGTTCTGTGCTGTACTATGTTCTATGTTCTATGCTGGAAAATCGCAGCATCTGCAGGCAGGTCTGCACATTCTCCTCTGCAGGGAGTCCAATGTCTCTTTGTCAAAGTCAAAGAGTCATTGGACTCGAAACGTTAATGTTGCTATGAAAATCCCCTAGTCACCACCCTCCGGCGCCTGTTCGGGTGCACAGAGAGAGAATTCAGAATGTCCAATTCACCTAACAGCACATCTTTCTGGACTTGTGGGAGGAAACCCATACAGACACGGGAGAACAGGAAGATTCTGCAGACAGTGACCCAAGCAGGATTCAAACCTGGGACCCTGCTGCTGTGAAGCTACAGTGCTAACCACTGTGCTGTCGTGCCACCTATGAGATTCTGTTACACCATCAGTGTGCTCCTGTACTGCAATTTGGTTACCCGAATGTGGCGACTAGGGGCTTTTGACAGTAACTTCATTGCTGTGTTAATGTAAGCCTACTTGTGACAATAATAAAGATTATTATGATTATCATTAGTCTGCAAGATATGGGGAGCTGGAATTGTCCACGAGAGTAATTGAAGATGTGCGATCTGAAATAATCTCGGATTAGAAAAGAGAAAAGGCCCCAAAAATGACATTGGAGAAAAATGGAACATAACACTGTGTATTTGCTCAAAGACTGACCAAGCTGACATCCATCTAGAATTAAAAAGAAATAGATTTACAGTACCCAATTCTTTTTTTTTCCAATTAAGGGCCAATCCACCTAACCTGGATTGTGGGGGAGAATGTGTTCATGTAGAATTTCAATAACCTCCAAGACGGGGCTGAAGTTTCACATCAGCAGAAACAAACAGTGAAAGTGATGAACAGCAGAATCCCACCCCTGCAATCACATGTAAACTCACTGGTCTCACAATAGGAGCTGTGACTGAGTGAATCCTTTTCACACACAGAGCAGGTGACCAGCCTCTCCCCAACATGAGAGCGTTGGTGTGCCTGAGCCTCACTTGTACTTCTCACATTCATAACAAGAGATCATTTATCAATGAACACGTTGATGTGCAGCGAGGGTGCTTAACCGAGTCAACCCCGTCCCATACACAGAGCAGGTAAATGGCCTCTCCCCAGTGTGAACCTGCTGGCGCCTCATCAGGTTGGATGACAGTGAATCCTTTCCCACACATGGAGCAGGTAAACGGCCTCTCCCCAGTGTGTGTGTTGTGTTGCATCAGGTTCTTTCTGGCTTCTTGTTGGAGTGAGCATGCTGGTGTGACTGTAGGTGTTGTGATTGAATGAAATCTTTTCCACACGGAGCAGGTGAACGGCCTCTCCCCTGTGTGACTGTGTCGATGCGTTTTGAGATGGGATGGGTAATTGAATCCTTTCCCACAGTCCCCACATTTCCACGGTTTCTCTATGGTGCCGGTGTCTAGGTTGGATGATCAGTTGAAGCCTTCTCCACACACAGATCACGTGTACAGATTCTCGCTGTGAATGGTGTGATTTTTGTTCAGGCCGTGTAACTGGTTAAAGCTCTTTCCACAGTCAGTTCACTGGAACACTCTCACTTGGGTGTGTGTGTTGTGTGGGTCCCGAAGCTTTCCCAGTCACACTGATGTTTCCACAGTCAGTTCACTGGAACTCTCTCACTCGGGTGTGTGTGTTGTGTGGGTCTTGGTGCTTTTCCAATCACACTGATATTTGAAATATTTTCCCACAGACAGAACAGACAGACATTTCTCCTTCCACAATATTATTAATACCTGGGAAATCTTTACAGACAGCATGTCTGCTGGAGATGTGATTGACAGTCAATGTGGTTAGCACTGCTGCCTCATGGCGCCAATGATCCGGATTTGATCCCGGCCCCAGTGACTGTCCGTGTCGAGTTTGCACATTCTGCCCGCCTGGGTTTACCCCCAAAACCCAACAATGTGCAGAGTAGGTGGATTGGCCACACTAAATTGTCACGTAATTGGAAAATAAAGAATTTGGCATTTTAATTTTTTTTAAATGACAGGATAATAGTACAAGGCAAAACTGGGTGACAATGGGACAAGTAAGTAAACTAATAGGACAAGAGAAGAAATAAAAGACAGGTCCAGGGGAGGTATAAATGGCAACAGCAGAACCATTACCAGCACCAACTGTCTAAAAATATCAGATGATGTGCAGATCATTCACCTGAAGAAGGAGCCGTGCTCCGAAAGCTCGTGTTTGAAACAAACCTGTTGGACTTTAACCTGGTGTTGTAAGACTTCTTACTAAAAATATCAGAGTGATGATTATAATCTGAAATTACTGAAATGAATGTTGTGACTGGAAGGTCAGAAATTGCCTGATCAAGGATGAGATTCTGTTCCTCGAGTTTCCTTTGAGCTTTATTGGAATGGTGCAGGAGGCCGAGGACAGAGTGGAAGTTGGGCAAGGAATTAAAACCTAAATAATCAGAAGCTCCGGATCACGCTTGATAACTGAATGGTGATGTTCCACAGTCAATCCAGATTTAATCTCCTCAGTGTAGGGGAGACCAAATCGTGAGCACAATACTGAGTAGTACCTGAAAAATGTGTTTGGAATCCAAGAATATTGGAAGGATGGCGATGAACTGGTAGTTGTTGCATCAATGTGTCTGCATAGAAATGATTTACAGTGATGTTCATAAGGACACAAGTAATGGAAGCGGGTGGAGACCATATGGCTCATTGAGCCTCTGCATTTCTTGCTGGGTGTAACCTGGCTATTCAGGCATCATTCTGGTACTTTCCTGCTTCTTCTCCAGTCTTTCTAGATCCATCTTATAATATAGAGACATTAGCTCGACATTCTTATGAAGTAAACTTTAGTATGGCCTCGTGTCACTGAGCTGAAATCCAGTCTTTCTCTGACACATTCTTAATGTCAAAACTGACAGGTTAAGAGTGAGAAAGTCAACTGTTTTGCAGTAATAATATGCAGATGCCGGCGTTGGACTGGGGTGACACAGTAAGAAGTCTTACAACACCAGGTTAAAGTCCAACAGATTTGTTTCAAATCACTAGCTTTCGGAGCACTGCTCTTTCACCTGAGGAAGGAGCAGTCCTCCGAAAGCTAGTGATTTGAAACAAACCTGTTGGACTTTAACCTGGTTTAGCAGTAAGGGGAAGAGGCAAGTTTGTAGATGCCCTACAGTGGTACAGACTCATTGGATCTGCTTCTTCTGTCCTATCTTATATTCAGGTAATGGTAAACGATAAAAGTAGAACATAGAACAGTACAGCACAGAACAGGCCCTTCGGCCCTCGATGTTGTGCCGAGCAATGATCACCCTACTCAAACCCACGTATCCACCCTATACCCGTAACCCAACAACCCTCCCCCTCCCCCCCCCCCCCCCCCTCCCTCCCCCTCCCCTCCCCTCCCCCTCCCCCTCCCCTCCCCTCCCCCTCCCCCCTCC